>NC_136483.1:78704404-78911904 GCF_053919585.1 Euprymna scolopes
CGCGCACACATTTACCATAAATGTGTGCGCGTTTACTTTAAGATTTTTTGTATATTTAACGTCCAGGTGAAGATCGACTGATAAAAAAAATTGCCTAACTCCCTATGCAGGTAAGTCAGAAACAGAAGAGAAAAAATTGGCAAATAAAAGAGATGTTTATGGCACAAAGATTTGTTGAGGTTGGGTAGTTCTCACGTTCTTGTTTTCCTTGCTGTGTGTATAATGGAGATTTTCTAAATGTAAATATACTTGCATTCAAAACCTGCTTTATATAAAAATAAAAAAAATCTTTATATCAAAAATTAATCTATATAATAATAGCAATCTTGTTCCTCTGTGGGTAGAACCGTTATTACCCGTGTAATATCAAAGTAGTACTTATCAGCATAAAGATCTCCAACAATTAATATGTAAATATTGTTTTAATAGTTAATAGATTATCTACTCCTGGCATCCATGTTGTCCTTGGGGAGGGTTTTCTGGAAAATCAGGAAGTAAGGGTATTCATTGTAGAGGATGGATTGTGGAAGATAGCAGCAGATTCCTTATATTAGAAAAAAATCTTGCTTGAATTATTAAGAAATATTTACATATCAACTATTCGAGCCCTTTATGGCGGCAAGTATCAATTTGTTTCTACAATCTGTTACTCGTTTACAATCATGGACTCTCCCGAATGCAAACAAGTAATTTATTAGAGCATTTATTCCCTCAAGAATAAGTGAGATTACATAATAACAATACAAAATAGAGGATGAGGGGTATAAAAACCAAAATGATGAAAAGGCTTGAAGCAGTTCGTTTTCATCCTATCTTCAAACATACCTAAAAAGTTGGGATGTCAATTTCTTAAAGCCGTCGAACACATGCCAGTATATGAAACAGACATTAAACCGAACATGATGATTATGTAGATGGATTTATCTCGCTTTCATCGCAAAAGGATGTGACACAGAAAGTGGGATTGAAGCGCCAACACCCTAGAGGAAGAGCACTCTGGTCTGCAAAAAAAATGCATGGGCAGCTTCCTCAGTATTTAAAAAATGCCCTAGATTGTTGACTTTGGTGTTGGAGGTAAAAATCTCAGCTGAGAGATTATGTAGATTTACTTGAGGTCACAAATTAATATGCTGAGGGTTTGTTATTAGGAAATGTAAAAAAAAACAATGTAAGTTATGTTTTATATTTCTATGTCTATAAAATATAAAGGGAACATTGTTGTCTGTATGTTTGTGAGTTCGACTGTGAAACGGCTGGGCCAATTTTCATGAAATTTCATAAAAATATACTTCATGTATTTGGCAGTGTTCTTAGATAGGTTTTGTATTGGAATGTCTTCGATAAGTATACATAATCGAAAGAATCTGATTTTGATCAAAGTTAACACCTTATACAGCCTGACATCACAAGTGCATTTGAGAAATTTTATTACCGCACAAGCAGAGAGGTCCAGCATATAAAAAAAATTCAACAGTAGGTTCTTTGATATGACATGGGTGCGTTTGAAATGAACGTAAATTGAACCGTGATACGTCACTTTTTCATTTCAAACTTAAATTCAAGCCATTATCACCGCACAAGCAGAAAAGCCAGGAAAATAAAATAAATAATAGGCTCTTTGATGACAGAGGCACATTTGAAATTAATGTTTCTGTTTAGAACACAATTATCGATACTTATCAAAGACATTCCGATGCAAAACCTACCTAAGAACACTGCTAGGCACATGAAGTACCTTCATGTGAAATTTCATTAAAATCGGCCAAGCCGTTTTAAAATCCATAGGGAACTAACTCACTTTTATATGATCGTAGATCACACGAATTTACAAAAAAAAAAAAAAAAAAGGAATCATTTTGTGCCATACTTAACATTTTTTTTTTAATCAATACTTTTTGTTCTGTATATTGATCTATGATTTTGCTTATATGACAGCAATTGTATCGAATTATTCAGCACTATTGATTAGAACAATGTCTACGCTTTCAACTTTAATAAACATTTTCAAAATAATACATTTTCGAACCGTATTTTAAAATCTTAATCCTGCAATTAAAATATGTAAATAATAAAAAAAAAATAAAACGCTACCCGCTAAGACTCCAAATAAAATTCTGAAAATAACAAATGTTTATAAAAAATTCATGAATCCTATTTGAATAAGTACCCAATTTCCAATGGACAACAACAAATGATTTTTTTTCTCTTTTTTCTATTAAAAGAATCATAATATGAAGAGGAGGCACTGAATATTTTATATTGGCAAAGATGCAAATCAACTAATAATCTGCGTTGGTTGAGTCAACTAGAAAAGATCTAAATATTGGACGATCTGAATTTCTTAATGAGTCCAACCTTAAAACATCACTTATCATTTATTTATGTAATGGCTATCCAGCATTGCCCAGGAGTCATTACTTTCAGTTTTGTTTTATTTTAATAATTTTATTTTTAAATAGGATTTTGAAAGTTAAATTTAACAATTACAAGGTTCGTACAGATTTTCAATGTCGATTTTCAAGGACTTTGCAAGGCTTTTCAAAGTTTTGCAAGGCTTTTCAAAAATTTTGCAAGACCTTCTCCAGAGTTTTCAAAAGTTTTCAAAACAAAATATGGAGTTTGTGTTACACTCCATAGAGATTCGAAAGAGTGAAAAAAAAGAAAAAAAAAAAAGAAAAAAAGTCAAATATACAAGCAAATAAATGTTATCTTAGCCAATAAAAGTTACTTTGCAACATACCTGCATAATGTTTCAGTATTTTTAAGTAATTTTAAATGCTTTTTTATTTCATCTGAAATATTAACTCTCTTTACGACTTTTAATTTCCAATCAAGATGGCTGCTGTCTTGTCCATTTTTTTTTTTTTTTTGTCCCGGCTGGTCTAATTTTAAATTATCATATTTGGGGGAGAGCATTAGAGAGTCCTGTCCACGCAAGGAAAGCATTTTATCTTTAGAGAGAAAGGTGGTAATTTTACTTATGACAGCCGCCACTACTCTTCCCCTACCCACTTACGCCCCCATCAAAAAAAAAAAAAAGACAAAAAACCCCTTAAATTATAAATAACAAAAATAGATGGAGATTCGAATCTTTATCACGAAACTACCAGAGGTAGTTTTGCGATAAAGGGACGTAACTCTTGCATCCACAATACTATGCAATTTCAGAACAATGCATTTCAATTTTATTTTCAATATTTAAAAAATATTTTAATGGTGTTTTTTAATAATACTTAAAAATAATTTAATAGCATTTATTTCGATTTTATTTTTTTAATATTGCAACACAAACTTTTACTGGATATAAAGAATACAGTTTCTAAGGACTTTTCAAGATAAGAATAGAAATAAGGCCTTTTCAAGTCTGTATGTATACTGAATTATGATGTCCGAAATTATTAATTAAATCAAATTATAAATAATGATGCTTGGATAATGTAATTGTAAATAATAAAAATAATAATTTAATATGAAATTATCTAAGATAAACAGCGTTTTTTTATGAAAAAATATTTATATGCATGAATTTTTTTTTTACTTACCTCCCTACGAGGCCAGAGTCAGACAAGGTCGATTTTTAATGGGTGGGGGGAAGCTCCCCAAAAACGGGCACTAAAAAAATGTATTAGTCATGAAGGATTTCTGCTAATTACACGTAATAGATAACTAAAGATGATCATCCCATAAGAAAAACGAAAAAACTAATAGGAAATTAATTAAAATGAATAAAAGAATATGCAAATTAGCTAGATCTTTTGCAGATCAATCTAGATCTCTGAAATGTTTTAACATAAACTACTGTAAATTACTCTTGAATTTTCATTTTGGTTCTTGGCCTTCGGGCGGGGATCAAAGTATAGTATCTGTTCCGGCAGATACTGCAAGCAAAGAACATATGTGGGGTTACCCCCACATATAAGACCTTGGTCAATATAGGGGCAACCCTTCATACCAATTGTCACTATCTGGCTCCCCTACTCCTCAGGGAGTTGGTCCCCATTTCCCCTTCACTCCTCACATTAAAAATCGGCCTTGTACCTAATTTGCTCGGTGGGGGAGCAAATAAATACCCTGTAAATTACTCTTGAATTTTCATTTTGGTTCTTGGCCTTCGAGCGGGGATCAAAGTGTAGTATCTGTTCTGGCAGATACTGCAATCAATGACCATATGTGGAGGAACCCCCACATATAAGACCACTGCCCTTGTGGCAATCAGTTATTGGTCAATGTAGGGGAATCCCTTCATCCCAATTGTCACCGGGGAGCTGGTCCCCATTGCCCCAATCTCTCCACATTAAAAAAACGGCCTTGTGCCTAATTTGCTCAGTGGGGAAGCAAATAAATACACTCTTGAATTTTCATAATGTAACCGTCTGTAACTTCTTTGATTATAAAGATAGTGATGACTCAAAAAACGTTGTGTCCGTGAGGTTCTAAAGTTTTGATCAATAGATTCAATGTCAAAAACATTTTTCCCTTAAGTGAGGATAGATAAGAAATTTTCACTACTTTTTCAACAGCCATCATATTTTGATATTTTCATATGCCCACTTTTTCAAAAGTGTTGTCTGTGCGGGCTGCAAATAAGCTGGCAATGGGCAGTATGTCTGACATGCCTATTCTATGCTATTGTTATTCATAATCTGTCCTGGTGCTACCAGATCAAGCCGACTCAAGATACTGGCTTCCTGACCTAAAATACACCAAACATTGATGTTATTGTTTTTTTCCTTTTTTTCCCTTTCTCTTTGCAAAACTCAATCATGTTCTGCAAAATCCTCAAAAACAATAATTTTGGTCTGCAAAACAACCAAACCAAACTCCATAAATAAATATTTGAATATATAAAGAATTTAAATTAGTGCAGTCAGCACTAAATAACCCGAAAAGAGTTGATATGCCGTAAAACAAAACAACCATATTCTTAATCTGATTAGGTAACTTATTAAAAAAACATATTCCTCTATTACACACACAAAAAAAATTAATTTGTTAATTTGAAATTTACCTTGTAAATTTCATTTCAGATTAAGAAAAAAAAATTTTTTTAAGTCGCCACGTGTTAGAAATGACTTAATTATGAAAGCTTCAATTAAATTATTTCATCTTCCTTTTGATGAAAGTAGTTGATGTTAATTTTTTCCAATATTAAATTTCCTAAAATAAATAAATAAAAATAAAAAAAATTTACTTATTGTAATTTTAAAAATGTGTTTTGCATTTCTTATGTTTGTAAGCCTAGATATTTTTTAATAAATAAATTTTATATATTTTTAATTAATTATGTTTTAAAAGGTAAACGTGACTATGTGTCTGAATTTTTGAGATGAAGATTGATAATTTTTATTATGTAGATTAATTGGGCTACTGTTCTCATCTTGAGTGTTATTTGTTTTCGGTACTAATGCACTTATTGATCCTTGCTATTTTTTAAATAGTATTTTGAGGTTTAATTAAAGTTTTATATCTGTTTTTATTAAATTGTAAGGTTAAAGTACAGAATAGGTACAAAACACCTTCCCCATGTTAAGAATAGCTTTCTAAATATTATTTGAGCACGGATCAATAAGTGCAATAGTACCTTATTTTCTTCAGGTATCTCTTGTTAAACTTGATCACAACAACCCACGGCATAACATATAAAGTAAAATTCAGTTGAAAAGTGATACTCTTCTAGAGGTTAAAGGTTCAATCCTCAGTGCGGGTGATACTCAGAATACAATTGTGAATTGCTTAAGCCTTCTACCCGGTCATGGCTAATCGAATGAGAACATGCTACTCCAGTGGATTTAATAAAGGGTTCCATTTGAAATTTCATGCAGATTCCCTAGTTTGACCCAAGACACCCAAAGAAGGTTGGATGTTACATCGGCCGAAACGTTGTGAAAGTAACACTCAAGATGAGAACAGTAGTCGAATAATCCAAATAATATGAACGTTACCACTGTTCATATCATCTTCGGTTTAACATCCGTTTTACATGCTGGCAGGTGTTGGGTGGCATTAAGAAATTGACTTTCAAACTAACCTATATCTGTCAGGCCTTTATTTATTCTTCTTTCAAGTCAATGTTTTCCTTGGCCTTTCCCTGTGAACTACCTCAACCGTCGCATCTAACCTAAGAACTATCATCTATTCAATGTGACCATACTATTGAAGTCTCCTGTTCTGCACATATCTTTCTATACTATCCAGATTTAATCTTTCCGAGGTTATTAGAACTAAGCCTGTCATTAAGATTCGCATTATCCATCCTCATTCTCATATTGGTGGCATAAATCATTTTAAAGGTACATAATTTTGCTAGTATTATAATGTTGAGTTTTCGAATAGACAGCCAATTATGTCAATTTCTTGTTGACGTGTCACGTACTTACCTCCCCTCCCCCCACATTTTTAAAGGAAGTGGTAATGCCTAGGAGAATGGTCTCATGGCAACAGAACAAATACTACACTAACTCAAATTCCTCAAAAAGAAGAAGAAAAAAAATGTAATACCAGAGGGGATGTTATGACAAATTAACCTATACTACATTACTCTCCAAAAGGAGAAAGTAATGTCTGGGAGGATGGTATCATGACAACAGAACTGATACCACACACTACCAATACCATTCTTAGAATAATAGTGAAAGATAACATTAATCAAAAATAATATCGTAAACTAAATTCAACATTAAAAAGATAGTACATTCAATAGTGCAATAAACAGACGTAAAGTTTCTGCTTCAGACAAATCGTACGTAACAGATTAAGAAAATGCAAAAATCATTGTTTGGATGACGGCATCTTATTTCTCCTTAGGATTGACCCACAACATATGTGAACGTAACGTCCCTGACCTAGTAATAAACAAAAATAAATAAACAAACAACTTTTCTACTATAAAAAAAATATTTGACTCGTGACTCAACTCTGAAATTCAATTATAATTTTGATAAAATTACATCAAGATTCAATAATAGTGCGTATCAGAGAAGTGATCAGACAATTTTATTATAATGGGTTGCGCCGGTTGCGGTGGTGTTACTACTCAAACTACTTTCAAACCTTGTTGACATGTAATTGTCTGCTCTCTCAGCTGTTGCGAAAATCGTAAACTAACAAAGACTATATCATCTGGTGGCTGAATAAATCGACGATTTTCATTATTTTAATGTCACCATATAAAAATTTAAAATAAGAAAAAAAAAAAAAAAAAAACCTTTCATAGTTTTGAGGGTAAACCTGACTTGATACATGATTTAGAATTAGTCTCATGTACTGACGGAGAATCCAAAGTCAGGGTTAGAAATGATCGAAGCAGTTTACGATTTTTTTAAACTTTTTTTTTTTTTTTGTCAGAGACTAAATTTTTTTTAACTGACGAACTCTTCGTTCAATATTTTTTTATATCAAATCTCGGGATTGACTAGAGATATCAGCCGATACTCGGAGCTGACATTGTATTAGAAATCTTCTGGGTACCAGTTCCTAACAAGCACAAAGTTACTTTCTATGTTGTGAATGAATTTTCAAGAAAATTCTAAAATATTAAATTATATAAGATGGGAATTGGGTTTATCTCTTTATTAATAAAAAATTACACAACGATTTCTCATGTGTCATTGTGTGTGTGTGTGTTTCTCGTCTTTGCATGACTTTATGCAATGTTTAAAATTTGCAATTAATCGATTTTTATTAAAATAAAAATAAAAAACGCAATAAAATTAAAAAAAAAAAATGTTAAGTTGAATTATGGTATTGTGAATCCACCAGAATGAATACCTCACCTCACTAACGACGAACGTATACAGAACGTTTTCCCAAGTAAACAAATGAGTAATGTAAGTTAAGAGTTTTAAATAAAATAATTCCTTTTATTAAAAAAAAAACAAAAAAACTTTTTCACAAATAAACAGAACTTTTCATTTTTTATTTCAGATTTTAATAAAACAATTCAATCAACCGGGTACAATCACGTCATTATTTAAAATTTAATTTAAGCACGTGATTGAAATTTCAATTAAATTAAACACGTGTATTCCTTGGTGCCCGGAAAACTCGTCCCGGGAAAACTCGTCTCGGGAAAACTGGTCCCCTTTCGCTAGGTAGGAAAACTGGTCCCTTATTGAATAAATATCGATTGAAAACACATTTTATGATCATTCTTGAAGGAGATATTATTTTTTTTAAATAGACTATAGCCCCCCCCCCCCTAATATTTTTAAAAAATATTTTTACTTGTTTAATGTTTTTTTTTGTTTTTTTTTAAATAAAATCGATTTTCTAAGTGTCCGTTTTCTACCTAACTGGCTAAGTTCTTAGTGGTTTCACTTATATTAAAGCGTTTATTATGTTCATACAAAGTTAATTACAAATTTTTTTTTTGTTCTTATTTTAACGATGTTTTTTGGAGTCATAAAAACAATAATTAAAAACAAAACCAAAAAATTAAAAGACAGGGAGCGATTCGATTCTTCGTTACTTTTTGTTTTGGTTTTTTAATTATGATAGTTTTTTTGTTGTTATGTTTTTGTTTTCTCTCATACCAAATGCACTCATGCGTTATTCAAAATTATAATTTTATCAATTATCAACATTTATTGTCGTCCTGTCAAATTTTGCAAAAATTAACTAATAAATTAAAAACGGGGTTTGTATTACTGTACACATAGATTCGAAAAAGTTTTCAAAAAACAAATATATAACAAATAAATGTTATCAAAGGCAAGATAAATTACTTTTCTACCAAACTGGATATAATTTTCGTGTTTTTATTCAATTTAACATGTTTATTCAGCTCAAAAAGCATACAGTGTTTATCGATGTATTGGAAAATTCAAAATGGCGGCCGACTCTCTCTTTAACACGGTAAGTTCGGGAAAAGGTGTTATAAATAATAAACTAGACAAAATACTATTAAAAAAAACACCGAATATATGTCAAGTTATGTCACGGTAACATATATTGAGCAAATTTCTAACAGTATTTTGTCTAGTTTATTATTTATTACACCTTTTTCCGAACTTACCGTGTTAAAGAGAGAGTCGGCCGCCATTTTAAATTTTCAAATACATCGGTAAACACTGTATGCTTTTCGAGCTGAATAAACATGTTAAATTGAATAAAAACACGAAAATTATATCCAGTTTGGTAGAAAAGTAATTTATCTTGCCTTTGATAACATTTATTTGTTATATATTTGTTTTTTGACAACTTTTTCGAATCTATGTGTACAGTAATACAAACCCATAAATTCTTTTTATATTAATATAAAAAAGCGGTCTCGTTTATGAACATAATAACCGCTTTAAAATAAGTGAAACCACTAAGAACTTAACCAGTTAGGTAGAAAACGAACACTTAGAAAATCGATTTTATTAAAAAAAAAAAAAAAAAAAAAAAAAAGACATTAAACAAGTAAAAATATTTTTTTAAAAATATTATGGGGGCTATAGTCTATTTTAAAAAACAATATCTCCTTCAAGAACGATCATAAAATGTGTTTTCAATCGACATTTATTCAATAAGGGACCAGTTTTCCTACCTAGCGAAAGGGGACCAGTTTTCCGGAGACGAGTTTTCCCGGGACGAGTTTTCCTAAATTCGTATTCCTTTATAATGGATACTAGGCACCGCCAAAAATGGCCGCAAAATCAAGTTGTTGTTGTTTTTTAAAACTAAATTACATTTATTAAAATCCATTATTTCTGAGTAACTTTTTTTTTTCCAGAAAGATAAAACCCTGAATTTTATCATATAGAAAACAGAATAATGTAAAACTTTTTCTACTATTTTTAATTCAATTTTAAATGTTAAATTTTCCCAAAAAGTTAACAATTGACATTTTTTGTCTTGCACAAAAAACGTACTTAAATATTAAAAAAAAAAAAGGGTTTTTGAAATAATTAATTTATTTATTGCCTAACTAAGATTTAGGATGATTTTCTAAGAGAATATGCAAAAATATTATAATATAAGTACCTGAATTTCAAATAATTCCACTTATTCATATAGGTAACCAGATATTTCGCGTCGACGTAGAGTTCAGATCGACTCTGTTTACGTTTTCTTTTGATAAGAAGAAAACTATCGAAGGTCAAACAGGCCAAAAAAACTTATTTTTCAGTGACGAAAATTTCAATGTATTATTAAGCTGAGGCTGGCCAGTACCAGATGGGTGACCATTTGTATGAGTTTGGTTCTTAATGTGTATGTGTGTGGGGGCCAGGCTCCCCAAAATGGGGGGGGGGCAATTTAAAGCAGAATAAAAAAAAATTATTTCAGCGCGTTTGGTCCACCGTAGTCGAAAGGCGGCAAACGTTTTCAAACGAGATCGAAAAAAATGATGCTATTTTTAACACAAAGGGCACAATATTTATCGAATTTTTTTTTTTTTTTGTATCGATTATTCAAAGCATGCCCTGTTTAATAATGGTCATGCATTATTCGGCTCGCTAAAAAAAAATTGTTAATTTATTTATCAAAAATTTTAAAATGGCTTTTTTCGTATAAATACTAAAAAAAATTTTTTTTTGTTTTGCTTAACTTAAATTAATTATTTTACTTAACATATTCACCGAATTTCACGCTTCAAAACACAAAAGCGGGATAATTAAACACAATCGAAGTTCTGATATTCAGACGTCAAAATAAGGTATGCAAACAATTTTTTTTTATTTATTTTTTTTAATCTATAATTCTGTCCCTTACAACAACACAATATGTTTTGTTCAGTTTCAGATGATTATTTTAAGCATATTTGTTCCCACTTCAAAACAAGGGGGGGTTTGTAAGCAAAAAAATATATATATATAAATATCGTTTATGAAAAATAAGTACACTGTTATAAAGTTCATTCTTCTAATAATCGCTGAAAATTTCGTATTGATCGGATAATTACCTGATTTTTGGTAGATTTTTAAAAAGACGGTCCGTCAAAAAGTACTGACCTGCCCCCCCTCCCCCAGTTTTGGCGGTGCCTAATGGATACTAACAGCAAGATGACGAGTGAAAAGTTCTTTTTTGTTTGTTTGTTTTTTGCTTTTTGGTGGTGGGGGTTGTTCGTAAAAAACGTTTTATTTTTAAAATAAAAGAAATTATTTTTATTCAAAACTCTTGATTATTCATTTGTTTACTTGTGAAAACGTTCTGTTTACGTTCAGTAAGACAGCAGTGTCACCCACTTTATTCCCTTTTGCTCGATATAGGGTTAGAGAATATTCATACAATTAAACGACAATCCTGTCGATTACTTTGTGATCTTTTGAATTTTCAAGGAATTTGGAAGCATATAAACTGTCGAATAGAAAGTTGTTTCTTGCTTTAAAATTGTTAATAAATTCTCATATAAAAAGACTAGCAGTGGCGATCGGGGTTGCCCGGTCGTAAGTACACTTTATGTAGATCTTGTATTTATTATTACAAAGCCAATTCTCTATTGAATATTATATTTTATCTAATATATAGTACTGATTACAGAAATTAAAAAAAAAAAAAAAATGACTTGTGTGCCATCGGTTAGAATCAAAACCAAAACAGTTAGCCCTCCAGCTGCGTTCCTTACCGGTTGAGCTATCGACAGATAGATATGAAAGCTTTTTAATTAAACAACTTCAAGCTATCTTTGAATTTGCGAATGCGCACAAGTAATAAGAATATGTTGTGCTAACCTAAAAAAATCCTCACTTACTTAATTACTTACTCATCTTTCATTATGAACATTCAACAAAAGAAAACACTTATGTTGGAACAATTTAAACTAATATTCCTAACACGTAAATAAATGTTTATTTCATGTTAATACAGGGATTTCGTGTTCTTAATTTCTGGATTTCATTTTTATTTTTTATATAAGGATGTGGATTGGTGAAACCTTTCTATTAATCAGCGATCCCGTTAAATTTACCTTTAATGATCCTGCAGGTACACTCCTACTCTGACTTCAATAAGGTTGTGATGCATGCAACTTTGTTCCTAAAATTTGATAAATCCCAATTATAAATTGTTTATTCTACCGAACCACATTTCCTATAAGTGGTAACTCCGCTATGAGTCTATCCTATAATTGGTGAGCCTCACATAAATTCAGAAACTGATGACACCTCAGACGGAATACAGAGTACGGATCGCTCATTTCAAATAATGTCACTAATAAAATAACGGCAGTGAACATTTTATTAATTCAAAAAATTATAACTCCTGTGGCATATGGAGAGTGATCGAGGAATCACCAGATGACAGTGGTGGACTAGAACACCCATGTGACAAATAATGGAGAACAACACTGTCATCAAATTCAACTATGCTTGCATGAGTAAAAGTCCCGCCTTTTGGGCTGACAAACCAGCACTTTGGTTCGCACATGTAGAAGCCCAATGTTATAATCAAAGGATCCACAGAAAGCTTACCAAACTCAACCACATCATGGCTTCACTATCACACAAGGTACTAGCTGAAGTGCTTGACTTAATCATGGCCCCACCTGGATCAGTTACAAACCATACTTTTAAGGCAGAATTGATTAAACGAACATCGGATTCACAACAAAAACGCCTCTGCAAAGTCCTCACTAAAGAGGAGCTGGGTGAGAAGAATAAAGCAATTAGTAGGTGAGAACCCATTTCAACCGGACATTTTGAAGCAACTATTTGTCAATAGACTGCTGTCTGGAGTCCAAATGATACTCGGGTCCACTCGGAAGACGACACTGGTCGAAGGTTTGGCTGACCATGCTGACAAAATTATGGAGGTCACAGCGTCAGTCTCCCCAGTAAACCAAACTGCAATCCAGACCATTTCTCATACCACACCCAAAGTCGACAAAGACAACACGAACGCCAGAGAGATGCTTAAAAAAGTTAAGCAACCAGATGCGGAATCTAACCATAAGGCAGCATAGGCCATACTGTCCTCAACAGGACAGCTTTCATTGCCAACACCGAGAGTCGAAACAGATACCCTTGTTAAGACAACAGTGATGATACACAATTATGCTATTATTATTGACATTATGCAAAAAGAGCTGCGAGATGCCGAAACCCTGTGCATTTACACAAATATCTAAATCTATGGGAGACAGCATGGCCAGGTAGTAAATATAACTGACACACCTGGCTGATTTTGTACGTGTCACACTTTCTATGTCACTGACAACAATTCAGGCATACATTTTCTCATTGATACAGGAGCAGAAGTGAGTGTTATGCCAAGCAAGCTGATAAAGGAACAACAAACACAGACACAGTTTCTTTTACAAGCCGCGAATCACTCTCATTCCAACCTACAGTCACAAAGCAATGACATTAAACCACGGTCTGAAACGCACATTTCAGTAGATATTTATCTTGGCGAAGCTCCCATTCCCAATACTAGGGGCAGATTTTCTACACCGTTTTGGCATACTCGTCGACATCAAACACAGGAGAACATTGGATAACAATACTGGATTATCAGTACAAGGCAGAATCAGCAATTCGGCAAAAATAAACCCAGTCATATTAAAAGATGCTAAAGACATATACACTAGAATATTCAATGTTTTTCAAATATTACACAAACACGCATTATATATGGACTCAAGGTCCACCCATAAGCGTGTGCCCGCACAGACTCCAACCCAACTGTTTAAGGGCAGCTAAACACATGCTGGACCTAGGCATCATTCCTCCATCTCAAAGCAACCGGTAGTCACTGCTCCACATCGTCCGCAAGAAGACATTGGGTGACTGACGTCCTTATGGAGATTTATGGAGATTATAGGGCACTTAACAGCCAAACAGTTCTAGATAACTATCCGATACTTCACTTGCACGATTTTTCCAATTCGCTCAATGGAAAATTTTCAATTTTCTCCAAAATTGACCTCGTGCGCGTGTACAATCAAATCTTTGTCGACCCCAAAGACATCCCTAAGACTGCCATCATTACTCCGTTTGGACTTTTTGAATTCATTAGAATAATACATTTCGGATTGAGAAATGCCGTCCAGGCTTTTCAACAGTTCATAGACGCAGTTACACATGGATTGCTTTTTGTTTACACGTACCTTGATGACTTCTTAGTGGCAAGCACATCCACAGAGGAACATATTCAACACCTCAACAAATTATTTCACAGACTATCGGAATATGGTATGATCATCAAGCTTAACAAATGTGAGTTCTGTGTTTCATCATTATCTTTTCATGGTTATATTATTGACAAGGAAGGCATTTGTCCCCTTCCTGAAAAGGTTCAATCTTTTGTCGATTACCCTGTTTCCATTCATCTTCATAAACTATGGGAATTTCTGGATTTAATTAACTTTTACAGACGATTCTTACCTCATTGTGCCGAATTAGCACAGCCCTTAACTGATCTTCAGAATAGAAAAAAAAAAAGAAGGAAGAGATTACTTCAAGCGAATATGAACTGCACTCTTTCTCAGTTTTAAAAAGGACCTTAGCGAACGCTACATTGTTGGTTTTTCCAGAAACAGACACATCACTTGCGTTATTCGTAGATGCTTCCAATGTGGGTATCGGAGAAGTGTTACAATTCATTGATGGTTTATGGCAACCATTATCCTTCTTTTCTAGAAGACTTCAAAATGCTGACAGAAAATACAGTACTTTTGGAAGGGAATCGCTCGCTGCTTATTCCGCGGTAAAACATTTCTGATTTATGTTGGAAGGTTCAAATTTCACTACTTTTACCAATCACAAACCACTGTCACATGACTTATTCGCTAAGCCCAGCAAACATTCGCCCAGAGAAGCTCATCACTTGGATTACATCTCACAATTTACTTCGGACATTAAATATATCAAAGGCACCGAAAATATGGCTACTGACATACTATCGCGTATGCATGTCAACACCATACAACCTGTTCATGATATGAATATCCATCAGATCGCTAAGGAACAGGAGAGCGATGAAAACTTAAACTTATGACAATCTGCCAGTTTCAACAAGTTCCCTTGCCCTTCTCAAGCGATTTTATTTGGTGCGACAATTGGACTGGACACAAACGTCCATATTTACCTCTCCAACACAGATGAGCAGTTTTTTCGAAATTATACAATTTATTGCACCGAGGCGTTTGAGCGACATAGAAATTGGTGACATCATGTTTCACATTAACAAGGACATACGAGACTGGTCACGGAGTTGTATCCCTTACCAGAAATCCAAAGTCACTCAACATATTCAGAGCTCACTAGCAAATTTCTGTATTCCTGAGGCTCGTTTTATACATGTTCACATCGACATAATGGGTCCATTATCACCTTCAAAGAACTTTACATATCTGCTCACTTATGTCAACAGATTCTCCAAATAGCCCAAAGCCTTACCTATCACTGACGTCTCTGCCAAGATTTTCGCCAAAACACTAGTTTTACAGTAGATATCAAGATTTGGTGTGCTGGAAATTATTACCAGAGACAGAGGTAAACAGTTTGATTTCTATTTTTTTTGCTGAACTTTATACAGACCACACTTTAATCACCCGCCCTTGAATGGCTTGGTTAAACACTTCCATCGTCAACTGAAGGCTTCTTTAAAGGCATATCCCAATCCTAACAACGAGATAAGAATTCCTCCCTCTCGTACTCCTTGGTATCAGATCTACCATTAAAATGGATATTGGACTGCAACTGACCTTACTGGGACAGATGATTGCACCGACTGCTATTAGTAGCACGCTAGATCCAACTAGGTATATGTCTCACTTGAAGAAGTACATGTTGAGACCCTTGCATGTCGAACCAAGGGCCCAAAAAACTATGATTCATCTTTCTCAGGACATGCACACATGTATTTGTAAGCAATGATGGAGTACCCTTGTGCCTGCAGTCGCCTTACTCCGGTTCTGTTGAGTGTCGTTATTTTCTGGATTTCACTTTTATTTTTTATGTAAGAATGTGGATTGGTGAAACCTACCTATTAATCAGCGATCCATTAAATTTATCTTCAATGGTCCCACAGATGCACTCCTACTGTCGACTTTAAAGTTGCAACACACGCAACGTTAGTCCCAAAAATTGATAAATTAGTTATTCTACCAAGCCACATTTTCTATAAGTCATGACTCCATTGTGAGTCTATCTTATAAATATTTTAAAGTTTTCCATAAGAGCTCTGTGGGCTGGATTAAAGACTTTGGTGGGCCGAATCTGACTCGCAGACCGTAGTTTGGATACTCCTGTTATAAAGCATCCTTGGTGTATGATTACTATTTCCTGTTAATTTCAGTGATATTTAAAGAGTTTATCGGTTAAATATTCACAGATGTATGGTGTCAGACACACACACACACACACACACACACACACTTGTTTTATTTATATAAGATTGAAAGTATAAGAGGGCATCTTTATCTTATAATTTCATAGAGATTAAAATAGCATGCCCTTTTTTAAAATAGTGTTAGTTTTTATAACAATTTGGTTCAATACATATGACATAACTACATTTAAATCTGAAAATCCCCTTGAAAGAAAAAAGAAGAAAAAACGAAAATGAAAGTAAAGACTACTGAGCACAACGCTGCTGGGTAGGTAAAGTTAATTTAAAAAATGTCTTACGTGCATGTTTAAAATAAATAAATAAATAAAATAAAAAAATTTAATCAAATTATAAAATAAATCGAAGTGGGGAGATTGCTTGTAAAATAATCGATAGATTTTTTTTTTTTTTTTTTTTTTTTTTTTTAATATTTCGTAAAATCTCAAACTGGACACTTACTGTAAAATGACATTTACAAATTTTTTTTTTTTTTTTTTTAAATTTACGTCTTATTTTAACCACGTCATTCCTTTATTTACCTGCCTCCCCGCGGAGGCAGAGTTAGACACAGGGTCGGTTTTTAATATGGAGAAGACCCAGCTCCTCCAAATGAAGCACTCTGGATCGAGACAAAAATTAAAACTCCCTCATTCTAGAAGGATCTCTCCTTCACTAACCGAAGACAGAATAAATGACGTGCCGTATCAGAACTATCTTAACAAAAACAATTTTATAACTAATTCCAAAGTTAAATAATTAAGTTTAAAGAAAATAAAGAGAATGGCGAAAAGGGTCTGCCTTCTTTTGACTTGTGCATTTTAGCATCCTCATTTAAAAAAAATCTTTTTTGTCATTTTCGAGAGAGTTCCGTCCGCGCAAAGGAAGAGTTAAAAAGGGAACACACCAGGTTTAAAATGACATTCAATGACGTTAAAATGCACAAAAAAATGACATTCAGTGACGTTAAAATGCACAAGCACCTTGTTTTTTGTTTTAATGTAGGTACCCTATACCCCCCCTTAAAGGGTGGCAATCTGGATTTGTGCACTTGTGCACATAATGAAAATTAGATTATTATTATTATTATTATTGTAGTCGCCAACTAATCTGATGTTTTTGTGTGGTTTTATGGGGGTTTTCTAGTGCCATGAGAACGATTTCTAGCCCTAACAAAACCACCCAATTGGAAACAGGAGTGATTGATAATTAACAAAAATTGTCTCGATCTAGGAAGACTTCTCTTTTGATAGAGGACAGACCACTGGTCTTAATCCGAAGGTCAAGGAAGTCATTATAAAAAAAAAAAGTCTAAGATACCCAAACCCAACGTCTTCGGTATCATTAGGAAGAGATAGGGGGGGGGGTCAACAATTTTGTTGAAAAGAGCAATTGTAGAATTATATTCTATTAAATCATATTTAAGGAGAGGAGGGGTAGACATTTGGATTTTTTTTAGCGGATCTTACATATTAATCTTAAAAGTTTTGAAAGGAACGGATATATATATATATATATATATATATATATATATATATATATATATATATATATATATAAGAGAGAGAGAGAGAGAGAATGAATTAATTGAGAAATTTGTTTTTTCCATTACAAGCTAAACAAAAATTAAAATAAAAACAATGGTTTAAAAATTTTAAATAATTTTTTTCAGTGGTCATCACGAGTTTTTATTATTAGCCAACTGAGACGAAATCAATGATTTAAAAATAGAGGAACTCGTCGTTACGAAGTAGTTGGAAGTTACTCACGCCTTGAAATTCGCGGCTTGGAGCACGAGAAAAATCACATTAGAGGAAGGGGGGAATCTCAATTTCTACGGAATAACAAAACTGATATAACAAGTGTCTGTCCGTTTTATTTCTCTATTATTATTATTATCATCATCATCATTTTCATAAATGACAAACAAACATTTGAATGTACATTTTTTAAATGGTAGATTACTGGTTTTGACTATTAGAACGTCTTTTTATGCAATAGACTTAGAAGAATAAGAATGATGACTGACCGGCAATAATAAAAATAAATAAATAAAATAAAATAGTTGAGTTTCACAATAAACGAAACTACACATTTCATTAAATCAATTAAATGTTTGCCTTTGTTTTGCATTTGTTTTTGGGTTTTTTTAATAATTAGAGAAAAACGCAACTCAAAATAATATTGCACAGTTCAAACTTTCATGTTTTAAATTGTTTTTCATATGCACTAATTTCTTAATTTATACACAAGTGGTATTCCGTAGTATAAATAAATGAATAAATAAATAAATAAAACACCTGATCGTAAAGCGTTATGTTATCGTTGACAAGGAAAAAATTACGCGTCATCTTATATGAACTCTAGATAATAATTGATAAAATACCATTAAGATAATGTTAAATAACAACTGTCTTCATCACCAGGTTGTATACTAATTGCTCTACCAATCAAACTGCTTACAAGGAAAAAGTTCAGTTAAAAATACATACCTTTTCGAGCCCCATTTATTTTCGTCAAATAAAAAGCCAGGTGCCCGACAAGGACAACGGATTAAAAAAAAAAAAAAAGGAAAAAATACCCTTTTTTTTTTTCGAGGCAGACGGAGGAGATATAGATAAATAATTACGAAATAAAGACCTTTTATGTCAGTATTGTATTAATTGGGGAGAGGATCGAATTAATTGATTTAATAGATCCAGCAGAGAAGTAGTATTTTGTATTTTAGTTTATTAAAAATAAATAAAGCAGGTAGATGAAAAAAAATTCTGCAAAAAATAAATAAATAAAATAACCATCAGGGGTTTTACGAACGAAAAATACTCGTTTTCAAATATTCAAGTCTAATGATTGTACTCTCTAAGGAAATAAAACTCCTTAAATAAATTATTATAATACTCAGATGGATCTGACTCTCATTTTAGAGTCAGTGTAAAAAAATAAAATAAAAAAATAAAAAATTAATATTAAATAAACAAAATTAATCAATTTCCAATAATGAATAAAATAAAAACATTCGAAATCGAACTTTCAGTATATACTAGACGTAATATAGTACTAAAGCAGTAAAGCAAAAGCACACCTACATAAAAAAAAAGGGAGTAAAAAGACGACATCTATCTAGTATATCAGAAATTATTAAACAGAATTATTAAAATTTTAAGCTAAATAGAAAATATCTTACCTTTTTTCTTTTCTCGGCATAACGAGAGAAAGGATCGAATTAGGGGAAAACAAGATCCAATGTAAGAAAAAATGTTTCAGGAGAAAAAATTAGCGTATAACGAAATATGATCCGAATGTATTAGTAATAAGTAAAAGTTTGTTTAAAATCCCCTTCGTTTTGAAGCCGCTCAGCATACACATATGCGTGTATATAAAATATGTACCGATCCAGGCGGCTGAACTGACTGACTGTTATTCGTGTTTAGTTGTATTGATGAAAGACAGATAGAAAGAAAGACACTTCTCCTTTTTCTCGCTCAACCTTAAAACTCACCGCCTACGACTCTCTCTCTCTCTCTCTCTCTCTCTCTCTCTTTCTCTTATACACACACGTAAATAGGCTTTCCTCTTTTTCGTGTTTCTTTTTTCTTTGTCTTCTTTTATTAGTAGTATTGTTGTTGTTGTTGTTGTTATTATTATTATTATTATTAGTAGTAGTAGTAGTAGTATCTCTAGTATTAATAGTTGTAGTTGAACATTTTCTTTCTTTTCGGGTCTAATAATGCATTTAGTATACGCTTTATTGGAGTATAGTGCATTTGAGCAATCCTTCCCGTGTAGTACTTATTCAGCTAAATTGAATCTGCTACAAGAGTAAACCTTGAAACATTCTAACACTAGGGATTACCTCCTCCTTCAGGTGGTGGATTTGGTTTATTGCCAGTAGCCTTCCGCGCTCTTGCCGGAGAATGCTGTCGACGTCCATTCACAGCTGTTTTTATAACCATCCCAAGTGCTAATTCAAGAAAGCTGGATTTTCACCCTCTCCTATATTAAACGGACTTCATATCTAACCATGTTGTATTTGGAAAGTGCGGAAATGCCTCTGGAACAAGCTTCGGGAAAGTGAGACGTACACTCAGTTAGGAACACATTAATTAAAAAACGGTATCGTCGGTCCTTGCTCCGATAAAGCTGTAGTATCTGTTCTCCTCACGGTCAGAAGAAGAAATCTTTCTAGACTGAGGTAATTTAAATTTTTGTCCCAATTCAGAATTCCCGTTTTGGAGGAGTTGGATTTCTAACACAGATCTATTGAATAACTTTACTGGGGGAGGGGGGAGGGACGATTAAATAAGGACAAGCTTCCATAAATGAACTTGCTTTGTGAAAAAAAAAAAAAAAAAAAAAAAAAAAAAGACACGACGTACTCTCTCCACAGGATAAGTGATGACTTCAGGAGTATTTATCTTCTTCCCATTGCAGCAAAGTTAGACCTTAAGTCAGTTTAACGTTGGAAAGGGGAAATACAGCTCCCCAAAAAGGGCACTTTAGAAGGTTATAAAAATAGCTATGATTCGACCCATCTATATTCCATGGCAGGGGCACCTAGGCGATAAGTAATTACTTCAGCAGCACAATGTGTTCCACATGACAGCAACCTATCTATCCGAAACTGTTATATTGGCATTCTCCTTCGCCTAGATTAGTTACCCTACAAATGTTTAAAAGTCTAGTTTATCCATAACTATGGAGAGGAAGGATAAATGCATACCTTTCCCTCAATGACATTTGTGAAAGTGTGGCAATATAGTGCCCCTCCTCCAGCAATAGACCTCAAACGCATGAAACTTGTACAATAGCTGTGCTAACCACTTTTCCATGGAAAGCATCCGACTTTTTAAACTAGCTGTGCGTTAGGTGAGAAATGAATTAATTGCAAGTTTTGTATTGTGGATTAGATAGAATATAGATAAGCTCTCTCTATCCCCACTAGAAGCTAGAAAAACACTCACCCCTGATAATATCATACAAAGCTAACATGCATCCATGCATGAAATGTTGCTGCGATATATAGGCTAGTGCACCAACTACTAGTCTCTCTCTGTTGGACAGGGTCTAGAAAAGAATTTCCAATCTAATAAGTTCCACACTGTCAAACAAGCTTGAACACCTTTCCCATCACCAAAAATGTTGCGTCTCTTTGCTTGTTTTACGAGTACCTTAATGGAATGTGCTCTAATGAATTTGTAGCATTCGTGCCCCCTCAACCTAAATACTCCCCAACTAACTTTCACACATGCTCATTAAGTTTATTGTTTCAAACGAGGGGGAATTATTTTTATTAGTTGAAAATTGTAGAAGTCACAGCTTTATGTAAAACTAGCAATGGTACCCGGCGTTGCCTAGTCGTAAAATATGCTTAAATATGATATTTTAATTTCCACAGATTTCGTATTTATTATTATAGAGTCAATTATTTCATATTATGTTGTACCCAATATATAGTCATGATTTCAAAAGTAAAAAAAAAATGTGATTTAAGTGTCATCAGCTAGAATCGAAACCAAAACCAAAACCTAACAAAACATAATTTCATGATTAAAACTATGTCTACAAGTTAAGCAAAGACTGAAGTTTATTTGTACTCAATATGGTTGGACTGTGGAAAGGAGTGTGAATTTTATTAAATACAAGCTGGTTTTCATGAAACCAATGTTTTTGATAGCCAGATGCAAGCAAGGGCGGTCGGACGGTCCACAGAGTTTTATAATTATATGGATATCGTTTTTCTTTATTTAGAATCAGATGCAGCACAGAGCTATTAATTTGATTGTCTCTCATTTCTACTCTACAGCAAAGGCACAGATAACATGTCTAGAGGACACTCTAGGTAGAGAGTTGAGCAGCAAGATGTCTATTCACATTAAACATTTGCATGTTAGTTCACTGTAGAGGTCCCCCAGTGCTGGAGAGCATTCTACTCTGCTAGTTTCTTCCCTTGAATTGCTAGACTCAGGAATCCCCTTCCTGTTTCCTGATTCCCCGACTATACTAAATGCAAAAGTTTAATGTGAGTAGACATCTTGCTGCTCATCTTCCTACTTAGAGTCTCCCTGTAGGTATGATCTCTAATTCACAGCAACCCCTTGTGTCATAGTCGTAGTAACCTTGTTTGTGGTGAATATGAGCAAAAAAAAAAAAAAAGATAATGGTCGTGTTTTTGTAATCTACAAAAACTCACGCTAGCAAGTAAAAATGCTATAAATGATGAATGAGAAAAAAAAAATGGACATTCCATGCTATGGATAAGAATGGGAATGTTATGAATGATTGAGAATGGGTCACCATTTAGCAAGTGCTAAATTCACCAAAAAAATGTAGTGAATATATAAGAGGAAAACGTTATTAACAAACAAAAGCATATTTGTACATTCGTATTGTGGAAGAAGACACGTGTGTTAGAAGTGTGTATGTCTATATGTTTGTTTTCTGGGTTTTTTTTTTATTTTACTTCAGTCGAAGTTCTCAGAAATCAAGGGGCCCACAACCTGGGGCTAACACTTGAACTCTATATGAGATACATAGATATTCGAATGTTCCATTCCTCGTAAAAGCTAATATAGGTTAGCCATAGTGGGGAGATCTTATTTGGGCAGCGAATACTATGTGATTTTGAATATTTGCTCAGGGTTTACTTCTATGGAAAAAAGTATCCTCATGCCAGGTTGTTCTGACAAACCCCTGTACAGAGAGACCTTAGACACTCGAGGACAGTGTCTAGTAGGCATTCAAGTTCTCTGTCAGTGTGAAGATGCGTGTGTAAGTTCATGAAACATTGTGTGCATGTGCAATGCAGTCTTGGTCAGTATGTGAATATGTATAAACTTCTGTGTGTGTGGGTTGAATATTTATGTTTCTCCTGGCCTTGAAGAGCAGGGGAGGGGAGCATAATGTTGTATAACATTCTGTCTTGTTTCTGAGTCTATTGAACTCTCTTTCCTGTTTTTGTTTGTTGAGTTAGTCATGGCTTCCATTAGAAATTGGCATTTCACACATGCTCATTAAGTTTATTGTTTCAAACGAGAGGGAATTATTTTCATTGGTTGAAAATTATGGAAGTCACAGCTTTATGTGAAATAAAGTATTTCCTTATTTGAGATCAGATGTTGCACAAAGCTATTGATTTGATTGTCTTTCATTTCTACTCAATCTAGATAAGAAGAAATGAAGAGAAAGAAAGAGAGTAGCTAATATAATCTAGTAATTCATATTATTTGGATTCATCGGACTACTGTTTTCATCTTTTTACAACATTTCGGTTGATGTAACCTGCAACCTTCTTCAGGTGTATCTTGTTGAACTCGAGAATGTTTCTGTTGAACTTGGGAATCTGGACGGAATTTCGAATGGAGCCCTTTATTTACTTCACAGGGTTAACATACTTTTATTCCATCAGCCAAGGACCCGTGGTGTAGTGTACTTGGAAAAATCAATTGTAAAGTGATATTCTTTTGAAGGTTGAAGGTTCAATTCTCAGTGTGGGTGACTGAAAAATACAATTGCAAATTACTTAGGACCTCTATCCAGTCATGACTGACAGAACGAGAGCATGCTACCCCTGTGAAGTAAGTAAAGGGTTCCGTTCAAAATTCTGTCCAAATTTCCGAGTTTGACGGAAACATTCCTGAGTTCGACAAGAGACACCTGAAGAAGGTCGTAGGTTACATCGACCAAATTGTTGTGAAAATGACACTCAAGATGAGAACAGTAGTCTGATGAATCCAAATGGTATGAATAAGCAATCCTCATCTCAAAAATTCAGAAACATGGTACAAGCATGTTTTATGCAGCCTATACTGTTTGGTGTAGACAAAAAATAATGAAGGAAAGAAAAAAAGTTATTTCTTCTCTTTATATGTTTGCGATATCATCAGTCTCATAAGAATGTATTTTAACCTGGTTTTTCATAGACTCACCTGATGTTGAATGTGGACGTTGGAGTAGAAAGTTTCAACAGCAGTGTCTCGAGGTTTGGAGTATCTAGTTTTGATGGCAATGTGTCGAATTTGGAGTTGTGAATTTTTACAGCAGTGTGTCGAATTTAACCTCGAAAATTGTTCATTGGAAGTGCAGCATACTTAAAAATCCGTCAGGGCAAGTGTAGAATAGTTAACATTTGATTATTTAACCACATTTGCTAGCATTGAGCCTGAAAACGATCGGGGTATATTGTTCCACAGACTGGTAGTTCTTGGAAAGAAACTTTGCTCATTTTACAGTGTTAAGTAAACAGAGGAAGAAAGGCAAATTGTTTACAGTTTAAAGTTACATAGTAGAACTAGAGCTATATGTACCGAAAGTTGTGTCATGAGAGGAAGAATTCAAACTGATTCATTCAAGAGAATTCAAACTGATTTATTCAGAAATAGATACGAAAATTTAATAAGCATCAAATGGCTTGTATTATCTCAGAGTTTTACTCTGCGTAGACTAGTTGCAACATCATTGAGAGTCACGGCTGCATTAGTATTTGATCCATATATGGCTCTATACTGTTCCCAGTTGCATTAGTTATCTATATGTAAGTACTTCAAGCCTTTATAAAACCTATGAAAATACCATCAAGACGAACAAAGGTTACATGGCTCGACGGAGTGATAATAAAAACATCAAATCACTACCAGACTTCTACTTAAAAAACGACATGACTTATCTTTGAAATTAAATGCTCTGATAAAAATGAAATGATGTTAACCAAATGTAACAGAGCATGGATGCATGTATGGTGGCTGTATTTGAATACTGAGTCGTGTGCGAAATGACATCATGGTAAGGAAAAAGAAGACTATAAAAATGAGAGATTACATTAGAGACGATCACATTAGAGATGTGGATAATGTTCAAGAGGACAGATGTCAGAGAGAAGGAGCACAATAATGTTTTATTCACGAAAGTACCCGGAAACAAATGTCATTATTACAAAAAAAAAAGGAGTTGAGTTATTACTTGTCCCATGTTCCTTGCGATGTACTCTGCTACAATGTGTTGGGTCCGGGTGTCTACATGTAAACATTACACAGGTTAACGAGTATTTAGTGAAGAACAAGAATTAACTAATGGTTTTGGCGGGGGGGGGGAGGGGTGAAAAACCACCAAATGTAGTATTACATTGTATGGCATTAAAAAAATGCTCTCAATTGGAGCAAAATAGGAAAGCCGAACGATTGTAGACACTATTACTTTTATTAATTTATTTTTATTTCGGACTATTAGTCTCATCTTTATTAGTTGTTGTTTTTCATCTTTTATTGGTTTGTTTATTCACAACGTTTCGGCCAACTATTCCTCTGGCCTTCGTCAGGTGGTAAAAAATAAAAATAAAATAAAAAATAAAAATAAATTAATAAAATTAATATATATAATGCTCATCTCAAAAATGAATTCCAATTAAGGAATAATATATAGATTTTAGACACTATTTACTCACGCATTAAAAGAGAAATTGATATTTTTAATTACAGACACGTTAAGGAGTTACTGGATCTGATTTGGAGTTTTTGTGATTCTTGTTCAGTTTATCTGAGATTTTTATAAACCTATTCTTCGACCAATAGTAAGATTGGCTTGTTATGGGTTAAGGATGTTCTTAATGGTTACTATCTCTGTTTATTATTTGGATGAATTAAAGAGGATTTTTTTATGTTAAATAACATACAAACGCATGTTATACAATATAAAAATAAACAACAAGACTCGTGTTGAAATAAATAAATGTGTATATTATTGTTTATCTGAATACTAGGTTCTTTGTATGTGTTCGTGTGTCTTCATTGCAGTGTGTATGTAAAATAATTTAGTCCTGAGATGTTCTGAGTTAAGAAAACATTTCATTTTGTAACTCTGTGAATTCTTTGGAGAAACAAAAATTATCACTTCTCATCTTGTCAGTTATCATGTTACCACTGGCTTGGTTGGTTTCACTTAAGCAGAGAAAAAAAAAAAAAAAGAAAAAGATAGCTTCCCTTTATCATACTAGATGAAGAGAAGAGGGAATTGGCGCCAAACACAAAGTTACATCTAAAATGATAACATATTCTTTCACTTTCACCACTAAAAGCTATTAGAAAAAGATTTAATAACAGTGTGTTTGGATTCGAAGTAGCATGAAATACTGTATTCTACATCTAATTGATGCATTCACTATGTACTCTGCCGCTAGGCTGATTAAATCTAAAAAGGAGTGAAGGAATTATTTGTAGATATTATATTTTGGAACTCCCATGCAATTGTTAAATCACAATTTTTTAATGAAGTCTACTTCCGGATGCATGAAAAGTTGAATATTGAAAAATGCAACAGTATGGATTTAGTCAAGCCCGTATCTTAACTGTAATCTCTGAACATATATACCATGCACTGGATAAGACACTAATTCGACTAACCCAACAAGCAGCAAAATCTCACTCCTACACCATAGAGATTCCTAAATTCCAGAAAGTTTTCTACTCAAATAGTTTCTTCCTTCGAACTGATTATATTTACATGGAGAAGTTCAGGTGTAATGTGAACAAACATCTTGTTTCTCAACTCCCTACATAGTATCCATGCAAATTTTGTCTCAAATAGTAGATCTTTACATTCAAGTGGTACTATGCATTGTTTGTGGTGAAAAAAAAACAGTAAAAAAAAAATGAAATACAGTTGAAAAAAAAACTCCATTCAGAAATGATACTGTAGAATGTCACAATTTGATAGTGGCTGAAGCAATAATAAAAACATTTAAAAGGTGAGAATTGCGTCAGAAATTGCTCGTTCTTGGACTGGTAGTGCCAAAAAGTGCACTTCAGAATTATTCCGGACATTGTCTACATCAGCTTGTATTATTGGATTAGTGTTGAAAGATAAGCTGAAATTCAAGTGTAAGGAGAAAGAAACACAAAGATTAATGATATTCATAGAAAATCACATTACAAAGGAATTGCTTGCAAACAAGTGTGTCTGCGGCTTTAATTTAAAAAAATACCAACTTTCCTGATGCTGTTCTTTGATGACATCCCTTTTTACTAACTACCCACAAGGCAAGGACAGTTCTCTGTCCATGACTTCTTAGTAGAACGGTTTCTTGCAAAAGAGGGTGAAAATAGGTATTTCACCATTTTCCTGCCAAATTTAATTCCCAGTGATTTTCCGCAAATAAGTATTTTTCCGGGTATTAAGCAAAAATATGAGCGCACTTGTGTATACAACAATGTCCATCACTTATAACATAAAGAATTACATTGCTTAATACCCGGAAAAATACTTATTTGCAGAAAATTTAAACGCGATATTCGTTTTCAGCACACCCGAAAATCTATAAAAAAAGAAGTTCTTTAAGATAGGTTTTGTGTTGGTATACCAGGTCACAATAACCAAATAAACACCACCCCTACAAAAAATTTAAAAAAAAACAGACGCCCCCCCCCCCCGCCCCCAAAAAGGTAGCTATAAAGTGGGTATTCATTTTATGTTAAGTTAATATAGAAAAGTAATGCCCCACTTTTTAAAACTATAATTTATTCATATCTTGGAAACTACTCATTATTTTCGTTTTGGCACCCTTGTAAACCTATAATAGTGGTAATTTTAAAGGATTTTATTTTGTGGGTGGAAAGATACTGAACCTTTACCAATATTTCAATTATAGTCATTTGTTTTCCTAGTTTTGCATATGAATTACAAAATATCTGATATTTCCCCCAAACCTCTGGCCTTAATGGAGGGGAGACTAAAACTTGCTGCTATGGTTCTTTGGTTTTCATATATAAAGTAAATTTCACAGTTTATAGGGATTATTTGATACTGGAGATATTCATAATCGTACCCTATTTCCAAATGTGGGGATATATAACATATGAGTAATATATTTGGAATCAAGTCTCCCCTTGCTGTTATTTCAGATCATTTGAAACCATAGAGGCAAGTTTTAGTCTCCCTTCCATCAAGGCCAGAAGTTTGGAACACACACACACACAGACACACATATATATAGAAAGAGGGAGGGGGGATAATCCAAATAATTCAAATTATCAATCCTGATTTCAAAAATTCAAAAACATTACCAAAAAGTGTTTCACGACGTATTTGGAAATGAACCAGAGGAGAGACACTTTTCTAAATCACGTTCCTTAAATCTCTTTTTTTTTTTCATTTTTCTTAAACTTTTTCTTCTAGGGGATAGGACATCCAACCAGATGTCTGACAATTACCCCTATTTTAGTGAGTCCAACCAAGAGATCTTTTCAGGAGTCTAGCCGTCCCTTTCAGTGCAATCGTTTGTATTTCACTTGCACTTGGTTCACCGGGTATGCTTGCTATGTACTTTTTAAAGTTTTTTTTCATAAGCCCAGTTGCTCCTATGATGACTGGTATAATTGAAACGTCTTTTAATCTTGGAATGGACTTCTAAGAGATGTAGTAAATGAGTCACTGAAGCAGTAATTCAAGATGAAACTGGTCCTGAGTCATTGTATACTCTTTTGTATAAATCCGCCCCTCCACCATACTTTACCTACATCGCAACTGAAGCATGCTTGTTTTATTGCCAAATTTATTGAATCAAATTGAATGAACTCATACATTGTTTAACATGTCCATTACCTTTCACAGTATCCTATAATATACACAAACACATATTATCGGGTTTCATGTATGAGTGACTTTTTTGGTCGATAACGGTTCTGTTTCAGATGCAAAACTTTGTTTTTAACATATATTTCTGACTTATATACTTATTCTGATATTTGAATCATCATGGGAATTAATAACAGGATCAATTCAAGCAGTGCCTGCTAGAAGTTTTGTGGGCTCACTCTAAATAGGGAAGAGTGGGAGCAAGAAATATGTTTATCACCAACAATTCAATTTTAGTGAAATTATCAACATTTATTCAAGAAATGATATATTTTATAAAAAATACAAGTTTTTAAATTTAAAATAATCATTATTCATAATATCTATAAAAAATTTAAAAAAAAAAAAAAAAACCTTGAAGGAATGACAAAGATATCTTCCTTTAAGAGAATCTAGTTTTGAGGTTAGTACTTTTGGAAGAAAAGAATCATGGAGATTTTAAATCTCGTGAATATACATGACCTCATCTCGATTCTTGTGAGATCATGAGATTTGAGGATAAGACTTTTTTCTTTCCTCTTTTACTCACTGTTTACCGAACTGGACATAGATACTCAGTCTCAGTTCAACCTATACATATTGACGACTGTAAGTCACTCCTTTTGTGCTTACCTTTGTTTCAACAACATTTTAATCTAACTAAACCAATACTTTCTGAAGTAGAATTCCGAAACCAGACAGAAAACAAATGAAGCGTTTTTCGAATCAGAAGCTACAAAAAAAAATTCTGGCATATGACAATTAAAGACAACACCAAACGTAAAATGATCAAACCTAAAATTAATTTTATCATATTAATACAGGTTATAAATAACCTTCTGAATGAGTAATTGAATTCTGCCAAGAAAAAAACAAAAAAAAAACAAACAATCTAGTATTAGAATTTATGTCCCCTTTCCTCCTCCTCCTCATTGATGAGTCATTACTTTGTCCTTTTAGGTTCGCAGGATTTCCGGTCCTTGCTACTTTAGGGATCACGTGAAGTAGCTTATAAAAACCCTAGCATGAATATGCCTTGGCTCTTTTTTGCTTCCCCCCTTTCTTTTCTTTTTTTTTTTTTTTTGTGTTTGATCCAGCATCAGGATACGGCTGAAGCTCGATGACACAAGCCCAAGACGGCAGTCACAGTAACTCAGTCCCCTTTCTACCATTAACGACTTGAACTGAAGACCATTTGTGACAAACCCAAGACGGTAGTTACAAGTTAGCCATCATTTATCTCCGAATTCCTGTTTGGATTACAACCAAGCCCAACACAAAAAGAACCAGAATTGACGGACGCACACGTGCAAGCTTTTATTCGAGCTTTCCACCTCACATAAGTTCTCAGGAAGCACGTTTTTCTCAAATCTTCTTTTCTGTACAATTAACTATTTCTTGTATCATCCATTTGTTCACACAGAAAAATTGTTAATTTTATTTATTGCGGACTATTATCATCATCTTTTATTAGTTGTTTCATGACATTTTGGCCAACTATTCCTCTGGCCTTCGTCAGGTGGTAACTGCGACGGATAGGAACCCTGAATCTCCTGACTGCATTCACTGCAATTACTGCCTTCCATGGCTGTTGTCGTCGTTTCACCACGTTTTGGCCAAGTAAGCCTCTGGCCGGCTTTGGTTAGGAATGAAACCACTATCTTCAGGCAATTCAGTAAAATTGCTTTAATATTGCACTCACTTGCTGTGTTCCTTCTTGCAAACCAAATATCGCCAAATTCTGTTTCAGAGCTTATCTTCGATTTGTTACCGCATTCTCACGTGCGAGAATTGAACTTTTTTCCAGGGTAAAATTAATTCCAATACTAGCAGAAAAAAAAAAAGAAGTAAAACAATGCAAACACAGTTAAGCGAAAAAGATAAGTATTTGTGGGGGAGCACGAATAAAAGATGCAGACTTTGTGTTTCCGTAAGAATGGGAGCATGTACAGAGAACAATTATTATTTTTTAACCATAACCTTACGCTATACTTAACCTAACCTTAAACTGACTCAATAATTATACTTAATTGACTGTTTGCCGATAACTGGTATCCTTTCAAACATCAACGACCAAAAGAAAGGACGAGTGTTTTTAATTATTAAAAAATTTCTCAAAGTAAAAAAAAAAAAAATGGAAAATTTGTTTCATTTTATACTTTTGCCACTAAAAAAATTTCCTAGGGGAAAAATATATTTAGGGAAATGTGTTTTTTTTTTTTTTTTTTTTTTTTATTGACTGTCTGACGACAGCTTAGTTTCACATGCGGGGTTTTTTTCTGACTATGTAAATCATATTTGAAAAAAGTTGATTTTTTTAGTACTTATGCAGAATAATGACAGTGCTGAAATAATAACATTATTATTTAGAAATCCATTCTTAACATAAGGATGGGGAGGGCGTTATGTAACTAATCTGCATTTTCACCTAACAATTTAATAGACAAAACATATTGTAAAACTTGAATTTAACTTGAAAATACTATCTAAAAAAATACATAGTTCATAATTTGCGTAAGTACTATTTTTTACTCATATTCACCCCAAACAAGGCACCTTACCACAGACACACAAGGGCTACTGTGAATTAGAGTCCATGCTTACATGGACATTATAAGTAGGGAGTTGAGCAGTGAGATAGCTATTGATATTAAACTTAAACTTCTGCATGTTAGGTATAATCGGGGAAGCAGGAAAGAGGGAGAAAACTCTAAAGTCTAGCAGTTCAAGGGAAGAAACTACTAAAGGAAAAGGTTCTCCGGTATCTGGGGATCTCTGCAGTGAAGGTGTGGGATTTTGCTGCTTGTTCGGTAGTTGAGAATATTCATGTAGAGGAGGTAATCTTTCTATCGAACTTTGGAATCTGCACAAAATTTCAAACATAACTCTTTATTTAGGGATAGCAAGCGATCGTTCCATCAGTTATGGCTTTGTAGATGTTTTAAATAATTCACAATAAGTCTGTCGTTTACGTTAAGAATTAAAATTTCAACTTTCAAAAGAGTGTAACTTACAATTGAATTTTACTAAGTACTTTATCTACTACATCACATGCCTTTGTGGACAATTCTAGTATGATTCGTTAATCTATAATATAAAAGATTCCATGTGAAATTCCATGCGTATTCCCAAGTTCGAGAGAAAGATTGCCAAGTTTGATAAGATACACCTGGAGAAGGTTGGAGGTTACAGCAACCAAAACTATGTAAAAATAATATTCGAGATTTGTCCAAATAATACAAATAATACAACCCTCATCTCAAAAACTCAGAAACATCAAGTAAAGTAAGTCTCTCTCTCTCTCTCTCTCTCTCTCTCTCTCTCTCTACATATATATATATATATATATATATATATATATATATATATATATATATATATATATATATATATTAATAATTATTTTTATACCTATGGACATTAGTGTTTCAAGCTTTTACGATCATCAATGCACGAAGTGATAATTACTGCTAGTCGAGGGATTCGGCCTCAGTTACAAAGTCGTTTTTGGTTTTGTTGGTTAGGATGTTACCCCTTGGTCAGCATCAATTAACATGAGAAGTAAGGAAAATTAAACACCTATAAATGCCAAATGTGGGCATAACAGTAAAGTAGTCAGGTAGTACTGAAACGATCAGAAGTCGTGAATGTTGCATATCGCCAGTTGATCACCTTTATGTTTATTTCCCGGACAGGAATCAACTTAAATTGGGTTATAATCGTAAATATTAATAGTTATTTTTATACCTACAGACACTAGTGTCTCATGTTTTCACAATCATTAGTGCAGGAAGTGATAATCACTGCAGGTTGAAGGATTCGAACACAGTTACAAAGTCATCTTTAACTCCATTTGCTAGAACCTTACTCCAGCATCAATTAACTTAAGAATTAAGGAATATATACATACTAGCAAAAGTACCCGTTGTTGACTGGGTTCAAAAACAGCCTACAGAAAATCGACTCTGATTTATGAAAGTATGATAGGTTATGAAAAGGAAGGGTTGTAAATTTGGGTTGAATTTGGGGGTATCAAAACCAAAGCAAAATATGATGAAAGTAAAAATAAAATAAATAAACCTCATAATTTATTATACCATACCTGTTCACACTGAAACACTTACCACAATATTCTGTGGATCTATATTAAAAAACCTTGTTAAACTTTGTGACATATTTCCATTCTAGGGAGGTCAGGTGCAAACGAACACCCCATAATTTTATTATACCATATTTCTTCAAACTGAAACATAATTATCAAAGTATACTTATGCAGATAGATATGAAAAGTCTTTATTATAGTTTGTGCCTATTTCCATTCTATAGAGGCCAGGCGCGAACGCAGACCTCACAATTTTATTATACCATCCCTATTTAAGTTAAAACATATTTATCAAAGTATTCTTATGTACATCTATATCAAAAACACTTGTAAACGCTTTTTATAATTTTTAAATTTTTTATTTCCATACTTTGTGGACCAGGCGCGAACGCATACCCCACAATTTTAATGAACCACCGTTCTGCCAGATCAAACATACCCATTCCTGTGTCTCGATATATCTTCTATCATTATATGTAATCAGTTTTTTAAAATAGTCAACCATATAGGAGTCTATTCGTAACCAGACACACACACACACACACACACACACACATTCAGCTTTATATATATATATATATATATATATATATATATATATATATATATATGCATATATAATTTTAGTCATTCAATAAATTTAAAAATTTATGACGTGAAATGATTAAATTTCAAATCAAAAGATTTTTATTATTCTATGTAAGACAAAGAATGCATTTGAAATATTATAACTCCTTATCCTATAGGATTTCGATGTCTATCATCTCTTCAAAAGAGAAAATATTAGCAAATAATTATAATGGTTTACACCTTATTTGCTAAAGTCAGTAAGACATGAAAAATAACAATTAAAAGTTTTTTAAGTATTTAAATATCATAGAGTAAGAGAAGTTAATGAAAAGGATATAAAAATTCACATCCAAATTGCATGGTAAAATCCGAACTGAATGTCTTTGATAGCAGTGAAGTAATATGATCTGATCTGTATTTTGAGTAATCCACATCACAAAGTAACAGTCCGAAGTAGACATTTTCCTGAAATTCTTTTTGTTTATATAATGAGTCCGGTAAATAAATTATTATATAGGTTCGGTGGATCTGTTTATTAATAAACATATAATTTTATATATTTAATATTTTTATATAATTATAGAACATGAGCTTCAAATTCCACTCCAAAATAACTTCAAATTGTGAATAAAATAAAATAAAATCGCTTTCTGTAGACAGGCTAAGCAAATGAAATGAAGAGAAACTGAACTGATATGAAAAATGAAATGAATAAAGAAAGAAAAGAAAAGAAAAGAAAATGCTTATGCATAATAAATTAGCGAATAGAAGATGTCTTCTATTTGCTAATTTATTATGCATAAATATTTTCTTTTCTTTTATTTATTTATTTATTGATTTATTTGTTTGTTTGTTTATTTTGTTCCGAGGCCGATCGAGTTATCAGTCTCTATCGCACGTCTCAGGCCCTCTCTCTGCCGACTGAAGAGGTTCATTGGATCTTTTAGGCTACTTATGAGAAGATAACAGAATTATACATGTATATATATATATATATATATATATATATATATATATATATATATATATATATATATATATATATGTGTGTGTGTGTGTGTGTGTGTGTGTGTGTGTGTGTGTGTGTGAGAGAGAGAGAGTATAGGTTACCTGCCCACTCCCTCTCGTTATATTTTCTATGTGAAATGTACAAATTTTTTCTTTTTTTTTTTTCTCCAGTATATTCATATATTTTCTTTACTCATACTCTTTTGCGAGTTTTTTTTCTCCTTTAATATCTGTCATATATATAATTTCCCCCTCTTTTTTTTCATCTCCCTTCCTCCCCTCTTGTACATATTTTTATGGTAATTGTGAATATGTCCTCATTTTCATCTTATTTTTAACTTCGCCCCCTTCCTTTCTTCCTTTTTTTTTTTTTTTAATTAAAATGCCATCGGTCGCCCCTGATGAAGATGGAGAAAGATGTCTCAGGTTAAAAGGAACTCTCTTTACTGTCATTTATAAATTTTGCACCTAACATTAACAAACTTTTAATATAAACATATGTAAATATTTCTATGTACAGGATAAACTCCTAAACTAATGAACTGAAAATTATGTATTTTGGAATATATATCCTAAGTAACACGATGATTAACATGGGCGCATTATCTTTATTGTAAACTTTGCCATGGGGGCACGGGCTGACTATTCAAACTAGCACTCTCCTCCAAAAAACTCTTTAAATAAGTTAGATACAAAAAATTTAATAGTAAAAGAAAATGCTCTCCATCAAATTTTGAATTATATTAAGTTAAGGCATTTCTAGGAGGATCGGTGCATGCAAGTAATTCACTGGAGGAAGAAATAGTTGAAGAAGTGGATTTCCTCTATCTTTGCGCAGAAGCACATTTCTATACTGCTTTAGCTTATATATACTAAACCCATACATGTTTAAGTATATAAGCCTAAGGATTTGTCAGGATTTACCACTTTGACCGAGGTGAAGACAATATGGAGACACAAGAGAAGATGTAGGAATGATTCACAGGCAACATGAATTGCAACAAATACATTGAGGATATTGCCAAGGCTGCTGCAAAGAAGGTGGGTCCCTTCCACCATGCTAGAAAACTATTCACACCAGAGAGCATCCTATACCTTTAGTAAGCCACAGTTTGCCCATACATAGAGTATTTTTGCCGCATCTGGACTGGTGCATCTATCTCTAATTTCTCACACTTAGACAGAGTCCAAAAATAATTTCAAATCTAACAGGTCCCACACAGTCAACCAAGCTCCAACCGCTATCCCTGTTGCATCCCTGTGCTTGTTTTTCAAATGAACTCATAACACTAGTGTTCCCGCGATGTACATATCCCGACTAACCCAACAAGCAGCAAAATCCCACTCTTTAACTATTGAGGTCACTAGATCCAGAAAGTCTTCTACTTTAATAGTTGGTTTCTTCAGACTACTAGACTTTGGAATTCCTTCCCTATTTCCTGCTTCTCTGACTGTATTAACCAGCAAAGTTTAACTGCAATGTGAATAAACATCTTGCTGCATATTGCCCCACAATACCCTGTTAGACAAGATCCTAAACTGTTGCCTCTTACGTCCCAAGTGGCAATGAATGAAAAAGAGTTTTTAAAAAAGGGGGGGGGAGAAGAAGAAGAAAAAGAAGAAGAAGAAGAGGAGGAGGGGGCGGCTAGAAAGAGACGTTGAGTAGAAAAAGTTTTCAAGCAATAATAGAATAGAAAGGAAGGGTTCCGTGTATAAATGACAAAAAGCTCAGTCTACGGTTAAAGACTACAAGAGTTAAGTTTCTTTCTTGTTTTGTTTTTGTTTATTTTTATGGAAATAACTCTAGACAAGGCATGAAACTACATGACGTAAGGAGCTAATAAATATTATTTCAAGGTCAAAAACTAGCCAACGATAAGTGTTATGTGGATAAATTGATCCGATCCAGAAAACTACAATTCTTCCCCCTTTATCAGAAACACCGCTCATGGAATATGAGGACTAAAAGATAAAATAAGGAAAGCAAGAGTTATGAGGCTGCAGAAAGTAAATCCAAGTTCCACTTTCTGTTCTCCAATTTAAATGAGAAACTAGGTTTTAAAGAATGTATAATGATTCTATAAAAAAATTAAAGTCATCATTATTCTCACCCACCCAACCTCCGATGAAATTTGGCGTATTTTATTGCATATTTCCTTGTATTTTTTTAATGACCTTTGTATACATACATGTGTGTGCCTACTTACCTATATTTCAACATTATAAATAGATGAAATTCTCACATTGGCAGACAGACGTTATATTTTCGGTATCAAAAGAAATTAGCTGATTTAAATGTTGTAAGTCTACAAATAGATCCTTTCAAATAAAAACGAGTTTTGGTCTCTTATTAAATTTACGCCTCGAAAGACGTTTCTCGCATAAATATTGACTAAAATTGATTAGCGAAAGAAACAAAGTAATTTTTTGTGTTTTCAACAAAACAAACTCTTTTTTTATTTTTTATTTTTTTATTTATTTTTTGACAAAAAAAAACGATTGATTTTCTTTCTTTCGTTTTTATTATTCTTACTATTACATATGATGAACAAATATTTGCTATGCTACCTACTCGAGAGAGGGGGTAATGCATGATTGGGAGGATGATCTAGTGCCAACAGAACAGAAACTAATCTCTCTCCCTGGTCCCAAAAAGGAGAAGGGGATCCCTGGGAGGATAATGATATCATGACAACAGAACAGATAGTACACTTACCTCCTCCCAAAATAGAGGCAGCAATGCTTGGGAGGATGGTATCAAGATGAACAAACATATTCTACACTGTTCCCCAAAGAAGGAAATAATGCGTCAGAAGATGTTGTCATGTCAACAGGACTGATACTACACTACCCTATTCCCTGAATTGAGCACTGAAAGATAGTAGTTTCGGTTTCAGACAGGCAGTTATCAAATCTGCATTTGTAGTAGATTTATTCACTAGGAGTTTCCACACAAGGCATTATCAGTGATCGCTCACTGGAGACTGAGTGACAACAAGTCTCTTCAAATTTCCAGTACACTTTCCCTCTTTTAATAACTGTTGCAAATCATTTTTGCGTTAAGGCAATAGCCGTTTACCATAGATTTCTAATTGGCAACAACTGTTGGCCTTCTTTGGAATTTAAGTAACAATAATCATCCTCAAGGTTCTCATACTGTTCTCACCCTTCTAGTGGAGGTCTGGTTGGTTCTCTCTCTCCTTGGGTTATTCATTCACCTAGAATCTAAGCGACCCTGGCTACTACCAAACAAAATAGTCAAGGTCCTAGATCCTTTATGACCATTTTGTGTGGTACCAACCAGGGGTACCATGTGTGTGTGTGAATGTGTGGAAGTGTCAGATTGTGATATTTCTTATTGTTGTTTCAGTTCCTTTTTATTCTTGTGGGGTTCTTTCTATATTTTTTTCTATTTATACTTCAATCAAACAAGAAATTCGTTGGTATTCAATGATTCTGTAAGTTGGTTTCACCACTATTCCAGATATCTTCATTAATGCTGTCTTTTGTATGGTTTCAGTCTTTCCTTTGATTTCAAATTCTCCTGATCATTTTTTCAGGCTTTTCATGACTGTTCCTAGTGATTGTACGATTACTAGTATTACATTAATTTTCTTTCCGTTCCATATTCTCTTCAACTCTCTGAGAAGTTTTCTTCTTTTTTGAACAATCGTGTTCCTAATGCCTGCTCATGTGCTGCACAAACAAAAGCTTCAGTACTCTTAGCCAGATACCCGGCTCTAAGCCATTGCCATGATCTTTTATCAGCCACTTCTGCTATATCCTGGAAGAACCTTCACTGCATTTTCTTCCTAGCCAGTTCGTCTGCTCTAATAATAATAATAATAATAATAATAATAATAATAATAATAATAATAATAATAATAATAATAATAATAATAATTGCATCATTAATAATAATATTATTAAAAATAAACGAAACAATAGTAATAATTAATAATCATAAAAAATACTACTATTACTATCAATAAAAATAATGGTAAAAACATTAACAATAATAATACAGTAATAATAAAAATAAAAATAATAATAACAAAATAATAATAATCATATAATAATTCAAAATAATAATAATAATAATAATAATAATAATAATAATAATAATAAAAATGATAATAAAAATAATTATAATAATAATGAAATAATAAAATAATGATAATAATAATATATTAATAATAGAAATAACATTCTTTATTATAATTATAATAAAATAATAATAAAAATAATAACAATAACAATAATAATAATAATTATACCTCAATAATAATAATAATAAAATGAAAATAATAATAATGATAATTAAAATAGTAATAACAACAGTATTAAATATAATAATAATGATATAATTAATAACAGTAAAAATAATAATAACAATAATAATAAAATGCAATAATCATGATGAAATAATAACAACTATGAAATATTAACAATAATAATAATATAATAATAATAAAAATATTAAGAATAATAAAAATAACATAATAAATAAAAATAAAGACAATATTAAAAATAATAAAATAATATTACTAATAATACTAAGAGTAAAAATAATAATCATAATAGTAATTAAAATAATATTAATATGAATAATAATAATAAAAAGATAATTAGTAACAATTATAAGATTAATAATATTATCAATAATCATAATGATAACAACAACAACAACAATAATAATAATAATAATAATAATAATATCAATAAATAAAAATAATCATGATGATAACAACAACAATAATAAAAATAATAATATCAATAAATAAAAATAATCATAATAAAAATAATAAAAAAATAATAATGCCTATAAAATAATAATATTAACAAAAATAATAATGATTTGAATGAAATAATAAAATAAATAATTCAAGTAAAATAATAATAAAACTAACAATAAATAATAATAAATAATAATAATAATAATAACAATATTAATAATAAGCAATAAAAAATAATAATTAAATAATAAAAAATGACAATAATAGTAATAATCATAATATTAATAAAAACAATATGATCAATCATATTAATAAAATAATAAAAATAGTTATAAATATAATACAATTAAAATTAGTGATAATAAACATAATCATTATGATAAATTGATAATAATATGAAAAAATATTAATAATAATAAAATAATACAAAAAATAAAAAAATACAAATAATAAAAATAACAATAATAATTAAAAAGATCTACTACTACTACTACTATTACTACTGAAACACTATTACTTCTACTACTAATAATAATAATAATGATAATAATAATATTAATACTAATAATAAACAAAAAATGAATAAAAAATGATATTTTTGATAATAATAAAAAATGATAAAAATGACAAAATAATAAGAAGAAAAATAAGAAATAAATAATGATGATAAAATAATAATGAAAATAAAAAAGTACTGATAATAATACAAATAATAATCATCATAAATATAATAACACTAAAAATAATAAAAATAAGCATAATCATAATGCCAATTAAAAATAATGGTAACAAAAATATAATAATAATAGCAATAACAAAAAAATAAAAAAGATAATAATAATATTAAAAATAATAATAATATAAAATAGTTATAATATAATATAAAATATAATAATAATACAATAATAATAATCATAATGATAATAAAAATAAAACTAATCGTAATAATAATTATATTAATAATTCAAATAAAAATAATAATGATAATAAAAATAATAAATAAAAAACATAGTAATAAAATAAAATAATTAAAATATAATAATAATAATAAAAATAGTTATAATAATGAACATAACTTTAATAATAATAAAATAATAATATTAAAATAATGATATTAATAATAATAAAAATAATAATAATAGTGATAGTAATAATAATACAAATAATAAAAATAAAAATAGTAAAAATACTAAACATAATATCAATAATAATAATATTAAAAATACTAAACATAATAATAATAAAATAATAAGGATAAAAATAGTAATAATAGTAATAATAATAATATTAATAATAATACAAATAATAAAAATAAAAATAATAAAAATAATAAACATAAGTTTAGTAACAAAAATAATAGTAATAATAATAATACAAATAATAATAATAATAAATACTAAACATAATTATAATAAACAAAATAATAGTAGTAATGATATAAATAATAAAAATACAAATAATGAAAATACAAATATTATTATTAATAATAATAATAATAATTATAAAAATAATAATAATAATAATAATAATAAAAATAATAATAATAATAATGATAATAAAAATAATAATAATACGAAAAAAAAATAATAATAAAAATACTAAACATAATATTAATAATAATAATAATATTATTATTATTATTATTATTATTATTATTATTATTATTATTATTATTATTATTATTATTATTATTATTAATTTATTTGCAATTCTAATTCTGTTAAATATTATATCAAATAGTTTCACAAAAATATCTTCTAAATTCTTCTTTTTTTATATATTATTTCTCAATTAAATCTTATTTTATATGCTATGGCTGTTCTTGAAACACAATGTAGCAATGACTAAGTGGTTCACGACATTGACTGGATGTTTCAGGTTCTAATCCAGTTCATTCCACAAAAATACTTTCATCAAAACCACACTTGACTTTGTGCTTAACTTCCCAGGCAAGGGATAAATAAAATAACTGAATTGTTAATTTCTTAAAAATGAATTGGCAATTTGTTCGCAATTTGAATGTTTGAAGTAATCGTTTATTTTAAACAATTTATGCATATGCACTTATAATACAAGGGGTACTTTCTGTGTGAATATGTGTGTGTGTTTGTCTGTCCCTCAGTCACATTCCATTAAAGAATACCTTAATTTCGTTTAGAAATGGAAAATATTGCATTAATATTACATAATATTACTGGAATTAAACGTTCAATTCCAGTAATACCAAGGTCTTTAATAAAAAAAAAAATTTAAAAATTAAATCCCAACCAGACCTTAAAAATCTTTTCACCGGCCCATGAAGAAAAATTACTCCAGAAATATGCCCAACTCGGATTTCTACTCTATGATATGAATTACACAATATACAGCTTGGATCTCATTACCTCACTGCTTTAAAGGACAGTTACCTTGGATTTTATCGCGCAATTTGGAACTAAACCTTTATATTCTTTTCTTCAATTTTCCCCGCTATGTGAATTCTATTCTAATCAATTTTTGATTATGATTTTCCATGTCTAACTGACTTTAGCAAATAGGGTGAATACCGTTATATCTATTTGCTAATATTTCTCCTCTGAAGAGATGGTAGGCATCGAAACACTATAGGATAAGGAGATAAAATTTCGAAAGTATTCTTTGTCTTACTTGGAATAATAAGAAATCCTTGAATTTCATTGAATCACTATAATTTGCTATATATATATGTGTGTGTGTGTGTGTGTGTGTGTGTGTGTGTGTGTGTGTGTGTGCGCGCGCGCGCGTGTGTGTGTGTGTGTGTGTGCATATATATGTATATTCTTATTCTTATTTTATATATTTATCATTTATTTTATATATTTATCATTTATTTTATATTATATATATATATATATATATATATATATATATATATATATATATATATATATTAGCAAAAGTACTCGTCGTTGACTGGGTTCAAAAACAGCCTACAGAAAATCGACTCTGATTTATGAAAGTATGATAGGTTATGAAAAGGGGGGGGTTGTAAAGAGATAGCTTCGAATTTGGTGGTATCAAAACCAAAGCAAAATATGATGAAAGTAAAAATAAAATAAATAAACCCCATAATTTATTATACCATACCTGTTCACACTGAAACACTTATTACAATATTCTGTGGATCTATATTAAAAAACCTTGTTAAACTTTGTGACATATTTCCATTCTATGGAGGTCAGGCGCGAACGAACACCCCATAATTTTATTATACCATATTTCTTCAAACTGAAACATAATTATCAAAGTATACTTATGCAGATAGATATGAAAAGTCTTTATTAAAGTTTGTGCCTATTTCCATTCTATGGAGGCTAGGTGCGAATGCAGACCCCACAATTTTATTATACCATGCCTATTTAAGTTAAAACATATTTATCAAAGTATTCTTTGTAGTAGTGTACATCTATATCAAAAACACTTGTAAACGTTTTTTTTATTTTTTAATTTTTTATTTCTATACTTTGAAGACCAGGCGCGTATGCAGACCCCACAATTTTAATGAATCATCATTATGCCAGATCAAACATACCCATTCCTGTGTCTCGATACATCTTCTATCATTATATGTGATCAGTTTTCTATAATATTCAACCATATAGGAGACTATTCGTGACCAGGCACAAACACACACACACACATACACGCACACACACATTCAGCTTTATATTATAGATATAGCGTGTTAACATATAGTTTTTAAATAAACAATTTGTATAAATATATAATATACAGCATAATCATGTTGACATACTGGTTCTCGTCAGATCACCAAAGTTAAGTAACACTGAGCCTGGTTAGTACCAGATGGGTGACCATTTGGGAATTCTAGGCACTGTATGTGCTCTCTGCTTATCTCGGCATTTGTTTCCAGTCGTCCTGTACATACACTTCACTTGCCACTGGTATTTAACAAAGTCAACTCAGAGGAGGTGTTGTTGGAGATTGCGCACCTCCTGCCAAAAAAATTTCATGTGCAGACACCTCTACATGGGTATCCATAGTCTGTCAAAGACTGAAAGAGCCTATATATAATATTATATAACTCTAGAAATGCTCCTTATTATGAGCGGATTTACCAGCCTAGCAAAAATATGTGCCTGGAAGCATATATTTGCTAGTATCTATATATAAGTGATGAAAAGCGTCTGTTTATTTGTGTTTCACAATTTGTCATCTAGTGCAGAAACATACCAATGACAAAACTCTGAGGATTGTTTGTAGAAAAAAAAAACCTTGTTTGGCCATCGATTTTCAATCTAAACTTTGGACCTTAATTTGAGGCTGAATCAACAGTGAGAGGGATAATTCTTTCGTTTAAAATTTATTTTCTTTCCTTTTATTTAACAAACACTTGATTTTTCAAATGACAGTTTGCAATATTAATTTATTGTTTGATTTGCCTTGCCTTAAGCCATCAATCAATTGATGGTGCAAGATTCACAAAGTTCGTGCACCACGATGTTGCACAAGAGTCATTATGACCAAAGGCTTCAATCCTGAAATGCCAGAAGATTCTTGATCAGTTCATCACTTGACCTTTGGAAATATCAGGGCACTTTCCTAGCAGATTCATTGTGTTGGGATACATGTCCAGTTAATATCAAAAGTCTGTGTGTAACAGAGTATGGATGCATGTAAGAAAATGCATACGAAATGTGAAATGATGTCACTATAAGAAAAAGACTATAAAAAAAGAAATTGTGCATGGACAGAAGATGACATTCAAGAGCATGTTCGAAGCAACATCTGAGAGGACAGAGGTCAAAGAGAAGGAGACGCTCACATTAGAAACGTGGGTGAGTTACGGCTGTAACAAGAAGTCATGCATGGTGCGAGAATGAAGAAATAAATATTGTTGTTACGAAAAATAAAGGAGTCGGGTTATTACTTGTGCTACGTTCTTTGTAACGTAGACTGCATACGTGTGGGTCTGGTGTGTGAACATGGATGACTTTACATGGTCTTGCAACGATATGTTGCAGATAATGCATAACATTTTGGCATATGAGCCATCCAGTTTCTTAGATCAAACAACATTTAGTGTCCATAAAGTAAGATGGTTTTAACTGATGCCTTGAAAACTTTGATAGTGAAAAAAAATGTCTAAGTAAAAACATGAAACTTAACAAATTTGTTGATTATTTCTATTCTTATCACTTCCTCACCATATTTTTCTTTGGCTTTCCCCGATGAACTAACCCTGCAACTTCAACTGTTCTACTACATCTAACTTTCATTCATTTCGACATGGTAATACTACCAAACTCTTCTGTTCTGCACACATTTCCTTATGTGGCACAGATTTAATCTTTCGCTGAAGTCACCAGATCTAAATCTGTCTTTAATACATTACACATCAATTGTATTATTTTCATGTACTTTCTCTTTATGCAACGCATGTCTTCAACCCTCACCTGCCAGGTTTAACTTTTAAACATCATCTTACTGCACACACATCTCTGATAGACTCTTCCCTTCGTCGATATTGGTAAAAGTCTGCTGAGTGAATAATGACAAAAGATACACAAAAGTTATTTATCTTGAAGATTTTCCAAATTTGATAATGGCTGGAGCATTTTCATAAATCGCTTTTTATGTTTAAAGAAAACATATTGACAAAAAAAACCCAACTTTTCAAGCCTTTTTTTTTTTTTTTTTTTTTTTCTTTGTGTTTTATGTGTGAAAAAATGTTTTAGTTTAAATTATTTATTTCCCATTCTATACTAACAGGGCTACTCGGTGTTACCTGAAACAAAAATGTAAAATATTTCCATTAAAACTTTTATCTCTACCTCTCCCTATCCCCTATCTTACTCTCTTTCCCCTTCCCCCATTGTCATCTTCCTCTCTGCACTTTTCTCTCTCCTTTGCCCAACCCATTCCTGTCTCTTTGAACTCTCTCTCGTTCTCTCTCTCTTTCTCTTTCTCTCCCTCTCTCTCTCTCTCTCACACACACACACACACATACACACAAACAAACAAACAAGTAAACAATTCACCTTTATTAGATTCCTTGAAAAATTAGTCGGCATAAAGGAAGTAACTCCTGGATCAAAAACCAGAGTTATTTTCCTTTAGTTAGTCTATGAAATGTCTCAGAAAACAAACCCTTCTTGATGCATTCTGCACCAGTTTATGATCAAAGAATGAATCATTTTTTTTCTAAATTTTAGATATTATGAATCCAGAGTAACATCAATCAAGAATTGTTTTGTTGTTTAAGACTTTTATTTGGACATGCACACATACATAGACACGCACACTTTATATAATAGATTATAATTTCACCATACCTATTTGTTTCGACAGAATGTGCAAACATAGATGGAAAAAACAAAAAAAATAAAGAAAGCACATACTACATAAAACAAAACATAATTTAACACAGAGTTTAGATTCAAGACATCATTTTAGTCATGAAACATTGTCAAGCAGTGCATTTATTGAACAAAGTTAGATATACAAGGTGGAACGATAAAATTGTCGCCATAGAAAAGACGACATGATTCCATTTCTGCTCTATGAAAACCATTTTTTTTCTTTGTTGCAGACCATCTACTAGTTGGCCAGTTGTGTACAAATCCCAAGAGCAATAGGAGCCGTCTATCATGTCTGAAAGTGAGACAATGTTCAGTGAACGAGATCAGTGATGTGTCCCTGTACAATTGATGCTCTCTACCGATCCAAGTTATGACAATGGGATCATTGCCAACGCTCTCAAAATGCATCGCTGGATTGCCACAAATAACAGGAACATGCTGAGGGTGATGAAAACAAAGTTTCTGGCCACGGTTATGGTCTTTGGTGTGATTTTACGTGAGAGCCACACCATGCCACTTCACATTTTCAAAGTCAGCTTGAAAGTAAACACCAAAGTGCAATCAGGTGGCCGTTGGTAGACCGTAGGTGTGACAGCAGGACTTTGCGCCGGCCCATATGTCCAAAGAGATCCAGGTTTGGCTTCAGAAGGAGTGCTATAACTTTGTACCCTTCTCTCACTGGCACTCCCTCCTCCCCTGACCTGAACCAGCTGGACTACTTTGTTTGGTCATATATCGAGAACATAACCAACATGACCTACCACAGCACGAAAGCTAGCCTGATCGCCACCATCTGCGAGTATTCGCCGAGCTCCCACTAGTGCTTGTGGAAAAGGCATGCTTCCAGTCCCGGACCCGTATCAAAGCGATGATTGAGGCTGAAGGCGGCTACATTGAATGGATGTCAGCTCTGCTATATAATCAGGTTACCTGAATTCATTTGTTCAATAAAAGTTTTAAAATAAAACTGTAGTTTTGTTTCTTTAGGGTGACAAATTTATCATTTCACCCTGTACAAAAGGTTGGAAATGGTGGTAAACCCAAATGGTGGGGGTGAGTAAAATAAATAATTGTGTTTGGATGGGATTCTATACATTCCATCTAATCTCTTCTACAAATCGTCTTTAATTACATACCCTACCGTACACCTACTACCAACCTCAACTACCTTCCACTCTAATACACTCCTCTACTTTACCAAGTCCAACCTTTTGGGTTTACTTGTCACTATCACTGCTAGCATTTTGTATATCTTATCCCACTCTGTTCAATAAATGCTATTCTTGACAAAGTTTTATAATTGAAATGAAATATTGAATATAAAGGAGCATGATTCTGTGTTAAATTATTTCTAGTTCTATATAGTTTCTGTTTATTTCCCTTTTCCTTATCTATATCTATACAGTTTATATAAAAGATTCTAGGGTTTTTTTTTTCTTATTTTTCTTGGTTTTGCTCTGGTCTTGAAGGATAAATAAATTAAACAAAAAAGAGTTTTTCCTGTGTTCAAATTCAAAGAAACTTTTATTGTGTGGTAAATATGCAACATATTTAGAAAATCGATAGCATGACTTCAGAATTATGCTGTATATGTGTACATAGGTTCAGAAACGATTAGCAAAACTTAGCCATTGAAACAAATACTGATCAACGTTATTTGCTGTAAACATCTAAACACATGCAATGTATCTAATAATACATTGTTATTCCCACATGTGAGATAAATAAACACTATCACTGACAGGATCACAGGCAAAATAATAACCCTCATGTTGGTGATGTTCTCTATTGCCTCATACATTAATAAAACCATGAAAAAATTATGCCAAACAAATATAAAAATCGTGGGGCTCAGAAGAAAGACCTGATTGGCAGAGCCCATTTGATAGTCAACATGGTGAGATCGCTCGATAACATGTGAATGTTTGCCTTTCTTATTTCCGGTAGAAGAGCAGAACATGAACTTTGGGTTTACTTTCGGCAGCCTCATAACTCTCACTTCCTTTATTTTGTCCTTTAGTTCTCATATTCCATGAGCGATGTTTCTGACAAAGAGGGAATTATTGCTGTTTTCTGAGTCAGAATCTATCCATCTAATACTTATTATTGTCTAATTTTTACCTTGTAGTAATATTTTTTTAATTTAGTTCCTTACATCAAGTGCCTTCATGCTTTGTCTGGAGCGATTTTCAATAACAAAAAACATAGAATACAACAGACTAAATACAGTTAAATAGATATGATTATTAATATGGGATTAAAACATATGCGGTGATTAGGTAGTTGAAATACATCTTTTAAATCAAGGTTACTGCTCTAGTCTGGAAGGTTACTAAGGAAAAACACGGACACAGATATGGATTAGAAAGGTAATTTGTATTGAACAAAATAGAATGTACTGAGAGCAACAGCATTAGCACTTAACACCAAGATGGCATAATACAAAAATACACTGACCACACCTAGAGTCAGTTGCATGCACTGTGCATGTGTGAGTCCCCACAACAGTTACATACCACAAAGCATAATGACCGTCATGGTGAAATGAGTAAACAATCAAACAACTCGCCTGTAGAAATCTCATGTTATTTTTCTCTCATATTTTTAATACAAGCTAAATCTGTTTTGTCAATCATATAGGGTAAATATTAAACTGTGTTGTAAAAAAAGCAAAAAATTAATTTCCAGTCGACTTCATTGAATTTCATATTTAATCCATTCAACACATTTTGTTTTGATTACTAATATTACAGAAAGAGTCGGAGGGGCTAACCCTTGCACAATCTCAAGTTCTAATATCACAGCCCAATTTAGCTGAGCAGATTAAGGAAAAATCGTTCACATTTTGGTAAGCAAGCATGAAACTTGGCACGATTGCTCACAATGGTCTACTCTTCCGAAAAAACTTTTGGGCCACTCAAAAAATCCAAGATGGCCGCCATTTTCAAGATGGCCGCCATTTTGAAATCCAATATTGCTAGTTTACAAAGTATCTAACCGATTTTCACAATTTTGGAGTCAAATTATATGTTTTAGGGGATGGGAAAGCAGTAAATGACACAAAAATAACCGATAAATGAGTCCTACAATCCACAAAGGCACATATATGAGATGAATTTAAGCAAATATTGTCAATTTTTGCCTTTTATTGCCATTAAACCGAATCATTGACTTGATATTCAATTCCCCAAGTGAGCTGAATGTATTAGTTATAAAAATTAATCCTTTCAGCTCATTCTTATAATACGTTATATGTAAGAGAGTGATTGTCATGACACAACCAGGGCATAACGGTGACATCACTGCTATGAAACTCAGCATGGGGTCCAGTATCAACTGATTACGGACACACTGTTCATGTTTCAGTGTCCCAAATGCTGTCTAACAAGCCCCATGGATAAAATAATGTTCAGTCTGTTAGATAGCCACACCTGAATTGACAGGATATGTCAGCGCGGGAGAGCCGAGCCAAAGGTAATAGGGCTATAGTTACCTGGATGGTGTACAGATCACACGGGACTTAAATGATACTGGATAAACGATCGGGCTAGGTGTAGGGAACCTACCTTTGTGAACCTAGTTGTATCCCATATCTGAATGTGTCAAAATATATTCGGTAACTGTGGTTAAAGGTGGTAAAAGGATAAACCCTCGGCCTGAAGCCTATAATATTACAGAATGTCTATTGAAAAGACGTCAAATGTGAAAACTGATTGGAGCAAATGCTGCCTATGCCAGACAGATAAAATCGGAGAGGATCTCAGTAGTCCCATTCCAGGTCGCAGTAAATCAAATGGATATTCAATGCTGGCTACAAATATTCCTCTTTTTCAAGAACTCTGTCAGATGCCCATGATTATTAATCCTGCTAGGCTCGATGAAGCTGATGGTATTGAAAATACATTGCAGCAAAACAATGCTCAGTACCATCAGAGTTGCCGTGCTTTGTTCAAAAATACCAAACTTGATTGGTCCAGGAAAAGGGCATCTGACGCTCAGGAACATACTGACAAGAGTTGTTCAAAGACTCGAAGAGTGAGTTTAAAGCCAGAACAATGTTTCATCTGCGACAAAGAATTTCTAGATGATGGACAAAGACGTGAAGTCATGACAATGGGGCTCAGCTGTAGGCTCAATGAATGTGCCACAACTCTAGGTGAATGTAAAATTCTTGCCCGATTGAGTGCTGGTGATGCCATTGCACAAGAGTTGAAGTATCATAAAGATTGTTTAACAACTCTTTACAACAGGGAAAGATGTCACCTTGCTGCTCTACAAAAACAGGAAAATGAAGATTCTCAGAAAAAAGGAATCCATCCATTGGTATATTCACAGCTTCTTGCTTATATAGTTGAAACTAATACAAACAGTGATGCACCAGTTGTGTTTAAACTTGCAGATCTCATCACACTGTATAAGCAACGACTTGAACAGTTGGAACTGCATGAACTTGCCTCATATGTTCACTCAACAAGACTGAAAGAGAAGCTTTTGTCAGATATACCAGCACTTGAAGCTCACAAAAGTGGGAGAGATGTTATCTTGTCCTTTACAGACGATACAGGGTCAATCTTGTCAAAAGCTTCAGAATTTTCTGATGCTGTTATACTCAACAAAGCTGCTAGTATTTTGCGAAGACACATGCTTGCTCATGAATGGAAATTCAATGGTAGATTCCGTGCAGACTCAGTGGGAAATTCTATTCCTCAATCATTACAACAATTTGTTTGTATGGTGGAGCACGGCGTCGATATCAAGTCGCAACTGGAATTAGGTTCATCAAAGACAGACTTGGCTGTAGCTCAGCTCCTGCATTACAACTGCTACAGCCACAAAAGCAATTCATCCACATTCAGACATTCACACAATCGTGGGACTCCCTTTCCCATCTTTATGGGCCTATCTTTGTATGGGAAAACACGTAAACGAGGACTTGTGGAACTGTTACATGACCATGGACTAAGCATTTCATATGACAGGGTGCTTGAAATATCTGCTCAATTGGGTGATGCCGTTGTTGACAGGTACACTGAAGAGGGTGTTGTGTGCCCTACACAACTTAGGAAAGGTCTTTTTACCACATCAGCTATGGACAATATAGATCACAATCCGTCTGCAACAACAGCTACAACATCCTTTCATGATACCAGTATCTCACTATTTCAACATCCAACGTCTGACAGTGATGGTGAACTGCGTGAGCCACTTATGATCAAAAATCATAGTATAAAACGGGTGCCTGAACTTCCAGAATCTTTCGGAATGTTTTACCTGACATGACGGACGTATTTGTCAAGCTGAGCAGTCATCCAGCAGTCATAACAAGTGAGGACCAAGCAGTTATTGACCAGTTTGTCATCACAATGTATGACAGATCTACCTCCCTCACAGAAATAGATGCTGTAAGATTGGACATGTTTGCTTGTAAACAGAGACCCTACGACTCCATACCTCCAACTAAAGTAGCTTTAACTGAACACACAAAGCGTGCAACATATCAAGCAGGGTGCATTTGGAGTCAAGCAACATGCTGTCACATGGAAATTGATAGTCCTGGCGAGTGGGGGTGGAAGAAGCACGGCAATACATGGGAGATATTTTGGACAACACTTCCTCCAGTTGCAGAAAGCTGCAAGGAACTAACAAAATGCGGATACAAGACACAATGCTTTGGAAGATGCAAATGCTATAAATTCGGCCTTCCATGTACAAATTTATGCAGCTGCAATTGCGAGTGTTGAACGTGTGAATCCTGATGAAAACACAAGAACAAGAAGAGAAAAATGCAGGATAAACTGACATAAGTGTGTAAAATATAGCCTTTATTACACTCAAATGGTGTTAAATCTTTATTTTGTCAGAAATGGCTTTGTTGACATCAGAAACATATAAATTGATATATAATATGTGGAAATCGGTCAAAAATGAAGCATTTAGTTCACAAAATGATAAATTTTGCCATCCGTGGCGGCCATCTTGAAAAATGGTGGCCATCTTGGATTTTTTGAGTGGCCCAAAAGTTTTTTTCGGAAGAGTAGACCATTGTGAGCAATCATGCCAAGTTTCATGCTTGCTTACCAAAATGCACGATTCTTCATCAATTTTGACTTAAGCTGCTCAGCTAATTCATTGAGTTACAAATTTAATAGAAAATAATTTCACTGGTGATAAAAACGGATGCTTTATTTCTTTTCTTTTTGTTGTCTTTGGCTGATTGACTTTCAACTCTAAAGAAAGAGAAAGTGAGAGAAGATAGCAGAAAAGAAGGAAAAAAATTCCATTTTCTATAATAGCATAATAATTTCTCACTTGCCACCATGGGTTAATCAGTTAGCTTGCCATACTCATGCCTGCATTTGTAAGCTTGTGTCTTACCTGAGGCATAATTATTTTACTCTTATTGTGTTTAAAAATCTCCTAAAGTTGACTTGTTTATTTCATTGTTTTCGGTAATCTATGTAATTTACACAAATTAGAACCATGGGATATGTGGGGTAGCCCTGCTAGTATTGCATAATCACTCTCTTCAATAGAAAGGTAAAGTAATCAGTGAAACTCAGTATTAGGAAAATCAACTGATATATTGATATATTTTATTGCGTTGTTAATTTTGTCTCCATTGGCCTAGTTCAAGCAAAAGAAAATCATTGGTTTTTGATGTCTGATTGTTAACCCATATCACATATCTAGCTAGGTTAATTGCTGCTACATTAGAAAGTAGTATTTCTGTCATATCTCTTATTTTGCTCTCTCAAGTTGTTACATATATATATATATATATATATATATATATATATATATATATATATTAGTGTTGGGACGATTAATCGGAATCGGAAAAATCGGAAGGTTTGGGGGTATCGGAATCAGGATTGGAATTTGAAAAATTGCTGCCTATTTTTCAATGTCAAAACAATTCTTATAATTGTCTTTCTTTATTTGATTTTGTTTAAACCGAAATCTTCCATTGCTGGTAATAATGATAAAACAATAAATAGTTATTGATTTTAAAATACTAGTGAAGCTGAAATCGATAGTTCATCCTCCACAAGTGTATTTTGACGTTTAGGAAAAAAACTTGAATACTTAACATGTGTTTTTACAAAAACCGGGGAAATAACAATGTTATAGTTAAATAATTAGAGATTTATAAAGAATCAGAATTGGAATCAGTAATTGTATCAGAATCGGGAATTTAGCACAGAAGCAGTAATTGTATCAGAATCGGGAAAAATATTGGAATCGTCCCATCACTAATATATATATATATATATATATATATATATATATATATATATATATATATATATATATATATATATATATATATACTTTGGGGATTAGAACAAGAGTCTAAAGAGCAGAGTATATTTTAATGTATTAGTGTGTTTTTAACTAAAGACGTATATTTTAATGTATTAGTGGGTTTTTAACTAAAGACACCAAAATAAACCTAGCATTTTTAAGTAAGGCAAATGTATCTTGCAATGTAATCGATTTTTAATTTTAAATTTAATTATAAATTACCAATCATCTTACTTATATATATATATATATATATATATATATATATATATATATATATATATATATATATATCAATCCATAGCCTTCAGCCCCTGGAGGGGCATAGGCCATCCACAACTTTGTAGACATTTTTGTAGCAAGGAGTTCTTTTACAGGGTGAGGGTTCTGGCCCCACGCCCAACCTTCTCATACAGCACCTAGCCTTCCCAAATGATCACTCATTTGGTACTGGCCAGACTGAACATTGCTTAACTTTGGTGATCTGGCGAGAACCGGTGTGTCACTGTGATTGTGCCATGCTATATATATATATATATATATATATATCTCATGGCTTGCTTTTGTGAATGAAGATATAAGGGGCTTGCCCACATTTTCTGCAGACACTCGTGGCTGACGAGTCCAATGAATGATAAGCAGACTTGCCCACAACAGCAGCAGGTTAGGGTCTGGTCTGAGTTTGGGGCTGGAGCTAGTTGGTGCTTCTTCCCCTTGCATCTTCTCTTCTTTAGACAAGTCCGCCAAGTGTTCTCAAAGGAGAAGACTGCTTGATAGATGTATGCCGCTAAACATCTTGGTCTGCTGCAAGGGTTGTCCACTAGCCATAGTCGATGTGACAGGCACCAAGAGATTTCTTCGGACAGTCTTTGTACCATTTCTTTGGTGCTCCTTTGTGGCAGTGGCCAGTGGAAAAGTTTGCCATACAAGATGATTTTGGAAAGGCGGTGGTCTTCCATCCTGGAAACGTGGCCAGCCCAGTATAGTGGGGATTTCAACAGCATGGCATCAATACTGCTGATTTTGGCCTCTTCAAACACTTCAAGGTTAGTGATGAAGTCACTTCAGTGAATGTTGAAGATGGTATGGAGGCAGTGATAATGCAAATGCTCAAGGAACCACAGGCGACGATAATAGGTGACCCACAACTCGGAGCCATACAAAAAGGTAGTCAGTACGACACCTTTATACACACTGACCTTGGTAGACTTCTTCAGGTCATTGTTGCTCCACAATCGCTGATACAGTTTACCAAAAGCACCATTGGCTTTGGCCAGCCTATTATCCACCTTATTGTTTATCCTGCACTTTATTAAGTAAATATATTTAAAAGGTTCATGCAGAGTATTAATACCATTTCCAAGATAGCACCCTTGATATGTCTCCATGCACCCAGCACAAAATGATGCATCTCAAAGCACTCTTGCGCAACTGCAGGCTGTAGTTAGCCTCTCTGTAATGAATGACCATCTGAGCTTTGTAAAGAGCCACATCTTTAATGAGGTAATCCTGTTAATGTGGTTGATCATAGAGAGAACATGGCGGATCTAAAGGAGTCAAACTTTGATAAAAACTCCCTCTATCCTCTATGGGTAGTTGTAGTTCATGTGGTAATCAACAAGCAGATGCCTCGGCAGAGAGAACATGGTAGAAAATCCTAAAAGGTATCTGCACTGGAAACGGTATTTACTTTTGGTCCTTTTATTTCTATGTCTGTGGGATAATCTGTGACATATAAAAATACAACTAGTGCCAGGGTGCGCATTGCTCTAACTGATCTCTCAAATGGCAGGGCCAGTAATAAGTTTGCAAAACACTGCTGCAGTAATGAATTGTCAGAAATGAATAAAGGTTGCAAAATTGAATGTATGTATGTATGTATGTATGTATGTATGTATGTATGCTACAAATGGAGAGCATGCAATCCCTCACTATGAATTCACTGCATCTTCTTGATAATGTATTGTTTGATCAAAGTGATGAGTTCAGATTATATCTAACATGCTTATAACAGTGGTATAATTGATAATAGTGGCTATCACACTCAGGTCTGAAAGACAAGCAGTCCTTTTCATATGGGAGCAAATCTTCCATTGGTTGGTAAAAGTCCAGCTCAAAGGAGTAATCATTAACGTCAACATCATCATCGTATACGCTTAGAACAGGACAAAGATCAGTTTTAACATGACTTCCAAGTAGCTGTAGATCATATCCCATACAGTGATTCTGTGATAGTTGTGGGCAACTAAACTGCCTGAATGGGACCTCGAAGTATATATTGGGGCATTTTTGTTTAGTCATGCACTGTGAGAACAGTGACTGACTAGTCAAATTTGCAATTGCAAATCGTCTAGTCATTACAAATAGGCACTTCCAGAACAGATTAGACATTTTATGACATTGTGCTCTAATGACAGTGACGCATAATTAGATTATATAACTGGTTTGTGCAAGATAGGTGAGCTCCGTTATCAACCTTTGGAATATCTGGCAGTAAAGATGGATTTGATCATGCATTTGTATGTGCAAATTGGCATTAGTGACTATCAGCAAAACAGTCTGTGAATCATCCTTTTGGTTTCACATAGCTAATCTGAAGTTGGCTGCTGGGGATGAGTTTAAACTGGAACTTCAAAATCTATTTGCTCTTCTTCAGTTTGATATTGCAATGCAACCAGAAAAGAAGTGGAGTCTAGAAACAGTGTGTGTGCATCTGGAAATCACACATTGTCAACATCAGGAATGGATCACTAGTGAAATGCTGAAACTTGCAGAGAAGACAAGACTGGTAAGAATTATAGAGGCATTGGGTTATGGAGCCTTACAGACTCTCAGGTGATTAAAGTGGACCGTAAGTCAAACTCACATGCATTTACAAAGGAGGTGGAGAAAGTTTCAGCCTGTGAGGACATGTGTAAGTTCTATCAAATGGTGAAAGAAGCAAGTCAAGGAAACTCAAGATAGTACGGTGATCACTCATCTGATTGAGCAGCAGATGCAGTGGAAAGGACACTATAATCATCCATCTCACATGACAGAAATTAATTCTGAGCTGGTTGAGGAGGAATGGTTCCAGGAGAGCATGGAATTTTTTATGAAGTATACAAGGCTAACGTTTGTTGGATGGGTACATCATTTCTTCAGTGCAGTATGAACGACTGAATCCATTCCTAATGACTGGAGTGAAGCAATCATCCCGCAATTTCACAAAAAGGGGGGAACTAGAAACTGTTATAATTACAAGATTATATTAATGTCATGGTGAAAGCATTTGCATTATCTTCTTTTGAAAATGTTCCAGAAAGCTTGCAATCTCTGTACACCCTCGATGCAGGGTGGCTTCCATCCAGGAATGGGCTGTGTTGACAAAATTTTCAATCTTCACCACACCCTCAAACAGTGCTGGGTTCATCAACAGTTGATCGTTCTATGCTTCATCGATTTTACAGCTGCCTTTAACTCTGTTGACAGAGATTCACTTTGGTGCATCATACAGATGGTGTATCATACAGATGGTGCATCATACAGATGGTGTATCATACAGATGGTGTATCATACAAAGCTTCTTTGACTCATCCAGTGCTGCGTATGAGCAGAAAGTGATGAATCAGAGATCTTCAAGGTGAAGACTGGCGTTCAACAGGAATGTGCACGCTCACTAACTCACTTTAATTACATTATTCACTACCTCCTAGATGATGCTTTACAAGGGGTGACAGTTTGACAGGAAATGAGTGGATTGGACCTGGCTTATGCTGATGACATTATATTGTTGGAATCAACAGGATTGGAGATCGCTGTCTCTGAATGGTGTCTATTGGAGGATGTGAAGTCACTTGTATATCCTGGTTCTACCATTGTTCCATTTGGACGATGTGCAACGGAGCTCTATCTTATAACTGCTAAACTCATGTTTTTTTACACCTCAACACATCGAAGGATTTTTCTTTCTTGGTCTCTCCAGAAAATTAGAGACTGCCATCTCTGAATGGCACTTATTGAAGGACATGGTGTCATTTGTCTAACTTGGTGCCACTATTATTCCATCTGGACAGGACATGACAGAAGTCAACCATCGAATTTGAGTTACTAGATCTGCTTTTGTATGCATCCAGCAGTATCATGGGGGTATAGAGAGATTTCAATAAAAATCAAAAAGTGTATTTATCAATCTGTCATACGGTCGATTCTTCTCTATAGCTGCCAATGAGGATGAGTGATCAACAGAAGCCGGAAGTCTTTGACAATGACTGCCTCTGCCATATCTTGTATTTCCAATTGCTGTTCTTTGCCAACACCTCAATCTGAAGTCGTTGGCATCTGTCCTGTTGCAGCGATGTCTTTGATAGTTTGGGTATGTGATTCATCGTCTAGAGGGAGACCACAATATGATCCTCCTTACTTCATTATCTGGGTGGCACAAGCATGTTAGTGGACAGCCGATGACCTAAACATAAACAGCAAGGAGGACTTGACTGAACTCTCAGATCAACAGATGGAAAGTCTTCAACGGTGGAATCATGAAAGGTTAACTATCTCGTGCAGCTTAGCTTAAGACTACCAAATGTTGGCTTCCATGATTTGAGATGAAGTGAAGAAGTCAGCGCAATGTGAATGTTGATGCAACAACAAAAACACAAATAAATAAATAAAGATTTCTTCTTCTTCTTCTTCTTTGTTTGTTTGTTTCCATCTTCTTTCTTTCCCTCCCTCTCCCTTCTCCACCTCCCTCTCTCTGCTAATTCTCTTCCCTTGTTTTAATGAATTAAAAATTATAGTAAAAATGTAAGAAACCCATTTTCAATTTTAAAGTTATTTTAAACATTGAGTTTCTTGTCTTCTCTCGCACCTCTACAACACTATAATGAAACATAATCAAGACCTTCTTCTTCTTCTTCTTCTTCTTCTTCTTATCTTGTCTAATGGCGTTAAAAAAAAAGAGTGCTTCAATTTTTTTTTTTTTTTGCATGCTCACATATAATCAATTTATCTTTTAAATATTTTCATGTACTCTGCAACCTTCATGCTCACACCCGGTTTTAAAGATCAATTTCATACAATTTTATTTCTCATTTCGCAACTGCACCAATCTGACATGAGGATATTGGTCTCGAGCAATCTCCTCTATGGCGCATGCACTGCATAACCGTAAATAGGTTCCAGTTATTTTTTTATAATGTTTTAAATAAGGTGTAACTTTTTGTAGCATGTCTCTACTTTATTTAGACTTGTCACTACATGTGGCAATCAATTCAAAGCGAGCGGTCACAACTCTAACACCGGCAATAAGTCAAGTAAATAAATCATAATTTTTAGATAATTTACGAGCTTGTGAGGTAACGCAATCGTTCAACGTTCCTGTGGCAAATTCATAGTCGAAACGGTTATTTCTCTGGTGATAAACCTTTTATTTGATACAAAAAAGCATCAGAAAAACTTGTCCAATTTATGATGTCCACGAAACCCGCTTTCTAATAACTTGCAAAATTAGGAGCAGGCATATTTCATTTGCTAGACATGCCACACACCAGACACTTGCCGACTGTTTTGCTTCATGAACTAAGACAAGGATCTCCAAACCACTGCCCACGGGCAAGATCTCGCCTGCCAAAATCTTTAATCCGGCCTGCAGGGCTCTTAGAGAAAATTTCAAAATATTTGTAAAAAAATTTTTTAAATGGAAATGTGTGAAAATAGTGTGATGGTTTTTCTTTTTGTTCAGAAAATGATTGAAAAAAACAAGGTTTTGGAGGATCAGTTTCACTAAAATGTAAAGTTAATGTTCAAAAAACATGTTCGAGTCATTTTTTTTAAATTTGATCCACGTAGCTCTAAAAAGTAAGCATTATTGCTCTCCATTCAAAAACTTTGGAGATTCCTGAACTAAAAGATCTGCATTGTTAGTTTTTCATTACACTTTTCAGCGTTTGATTTTACTTCTTACCATTTTTTTTTGCTTTGTGTTATTAAATATTTGGATGTGAGAATACAATTTCAAACCGTCTATTCGTATCATTTGGATCTTTTGGACTATTGTTCTCACCTTGAGTGTTATTTTCAAAATGTTTTGGCTGCTGTAACCTTCGACAAGTGTATCTTGTCGAACTCTGGAATCTTTCTTTCGAACTTGGAAATCTGCATGGATTTTAGAATGGAACCCTTTATTTAATCCTTAGAAGTAGCATACTCTCATCCCATCAGGCATGACTGATTAGAAATCCAAAGTAATTCGCAATTGTATTTTTAGTGTCACCCACACTGAGGATTGAACCCTCGACCTCTTTTTTGACACCTGAATTGTAATACTTTAACCACTATGTTTTTATGCCAGAACCAACACTCATCTAAAAAAAATTAAAATTCAGTAATGCAGCCATCTAGTATATATTTTGTTTTAAAATAAGGTCATGTGAATAAATACATTATTCTTTTTAAATAAAAATCGCTTGAGACAAGGTATGGAGCCACTTGATGTAAGGAGCTAAAAAAGAACAAAAGATGATTATTTGCAAACACAGGAGATGTCTCCATACAAGGTCTAATAGTGAATTTGTAGAGATACAGAATTGTCTCAGGTGTAAGTAAGTGCTTGGAGCGATAGAGAGAACTGACTATGAGAAGCAGAAAGGGTAATGGATCAAATGTATGGAATTCAAGAAAGACTTAATGAGAAAGAAAGACCAAGAAATTTCAGAGTCAAAGTCAAGAACAGAGCTATCCATGTGTATCTCAGGAAGAAAAAGGGCACGCAAACACTTGAAAGATATGAGTTGATTCTCCACAGGATTGAATGAAACAAGTCATTTCATACCTCAATTTACAACCAAACTCAAGTCAACGTCTAGACTAGCTGCATATTCCAACTGATCCTAGGAAGATGGACGATAAAAAAAAACCCAGAACAGAGCATGGTATCACCAAAAATATTCCCCACAAGGGTTTATATGTTACATACAGTCAAATCGCTTCTTACATATTCAAACTAGGTCTTCTTTGGTCTACTATACTCCCTAGTATCTAGACGTGTTATAGAATTAATGCAAGAGGTATTATGCTGCATATGGTGAAACGGATAAAGCATAATACATTGACCTGTTGGTTGGTAGACGGAGGAGGGGTGATGATGGATGTTAAGTGCAAGAACTAAGGCGATCTCACCATCTCTTCCAATTCTGATATCAACCATACAAGATAATGTGTTGGGGTTTGGGTAAATACATTTTCTTTATTTAATATTGCAGTACATGGGCAATAAGTACCACGGTTCATGCACAATGTTTTCTCCGAGCTTAGAAAAAAAAAAATGATTGGAACAATTTACATTGTCTTGTGACCATTTCATCCCAAACAGAAGCTGATTCTATGGGAGACAAAAAAAAATAGCATCGAGAAAAGCCTGAGATGTTAATACAATACTAATGTACAGATTGTTCCATTGCACTTGACTATGGAATACATAGAGTATTTCCTAATTCAATATATAATATTTCCTTTTGTTTGTTTAGTTGTTAATAATAAAGTATGGAAACAGTAGAATATTTTGCAATATCTTATGTTCATTTTATTGGTCAACATGAGAATAAAATGGAAAAACGTCTCTTCTGTATAAGACAAAACATTTGTTGCTGATCTTAAGATGATCACCCCTCAATTGAGCAGCAGAAGAAGGGTGCACGATTCTGCTATGCAGCATCATCAACGTGTATTTAAATTCACCTTTCAAAGAATTTTTTTTTTTTTTTTCAAAGTGCCAAGTTATGGTTTCAGCAAGACGGCCCAGCAAAAGATATACCATCAATGCTTTCACCCCAGTAGAATAAAGTTAGCACTCTCCATACCTGGAACAGAAGAGATAGTGATGATGCTTACCATATCCAAGATTAAAGTCTCCTTGGCTAAACACTCAGACTATGTACATCTTCTAGCGTTTTTTTTTTTTTTTTTTTTTTTAACATGGCTATCTTTTGCCAACAAATTTGATTTGGATTTTGAAAAGATTTTGTATCGAATAATCTAAAAGGGTTGATATACCATTAAGCAAACTAACCAAATAAATAAATAAAATGTTCCCAAGATTGTTCTGGTTTGTCTGTTTTGAGACATATCAACCTCTTTTTTTTAGTTATTTACTAACAAAATCAAAATCAAATACCTATTGTATGCAATTGACTGGTTGAATTTGGTTATTAATATTTTATTAATGTAAGGAGTAAAAAAAAAAAAAAAAATCTAAAGATTATTAACACAAAGATAGGAGATGCTTATTGACTATCATCTTGAAAAGACCAAGGCTATAGGTAGAAGGAAAACAGTCGATAGTTCTTGGAAATAAGCTACAGGAATAGGAAGATGTATTATAACGAGGTATCTGTGCAGCAAATAGATAAAGACCGCCAGACCAACGAGTCAAACAAGCTGAAACAAAGGAAGCACTAAATAAATTGGACAATTCTGAAGTACATATGTCATAAGGGTACTTATTCCTTTAAATATTCTCTTTTTCCTTTCATTTCCGGTTTGACCAATAGTCTGCTGCAGAAAAGGGTTGATATACCAATGTAGATTATCACTATCCCCATCTCTTTCTCCTTCTTAAGAACAAAATGATAAAGAAACGGTTAAATTTACTCATAAATACATTTATGTTGCACAAAGGAGGTTTGTCAAAGAAAAACTCTAAAGATAATTCCTGAATATTATCTGAAGTCAGTATTTTACAAATGATATGTCGTGTATAACACTAAGCAAGCGTTCAACAACCACCTGTTCTAGTTGGTGTCGGTTTATGAATATGAGCTATCTGCTCATATGGAAATTATACTTAATTTGCATATCACTACATCTCCCTATAACGGAGGGGTTTTATGCCGCGAGTACTTCTTGTACTTCTTGTGCCCTCCTGAACATCTTTGTTTATCTCTCTCCTTTTCCTTGGAGATCTGGATCTATCATGTCTTTCCTTATAATCGCAGTGTTCCTTCTGCATATTCTGATCTTCCTCTTTTACCTTGTCCCATTCTACTTCTTCCTCTTCTACCTAGTCCCTCTCTACTTCTTTCTCTGCAGTCTCATTCTGCAGTAACTCTTCTGTTACGTCAATAATGGGCAGTTCTGAAGGCATTTCCTCATCCAATTGTTCTTGGGATCTTATTTGGTCAGCATGAGTAGAACACTGTTCCCATTTTCTTTATTTAATATTGCAGTATTATGTCCTTTCTGCATAATAAATTCTGCTGTCTCGGCTTCTGTATTCCTATTTCTCAAAAATATTACTCTTAATATTTGTTTTACGGTCATACTTTTTTTCTCACCACTTCAGGCCAACCTGAATATGCGTCTACTAATATTAATAATAGTCCTGTCTCATTGACATAGGCATGATCCATGTGTACTCTGCTCCACGGTTCTGCTTCTTGGGGCCACACATGTATTTTCTTTTGCTTAAAATTTCTGAGTTCTGTGCATTTTGTGCATATTTTTATGTAGTCCTCTACATCTCTTGAGTACCCCGGCCACCATACTTCCAATTTTAATCTTCTTTGCGTAGTTGCTTCTCCACAATGTACATCATCATGTACACTTTTTATAAACTGTCTCCTCTGTGTTTCTGGGGGAACTACCAAGTCTCAATTACATATTACCCCGTTTTCTATAGTCAGTTTATGTCTTATTTCTTTGAATGGTCTTTCAGCTATTGAACAATTTCCCCAGCGATTCTCTTTTATCTTCAATACTATTCTGTTTAACACTGGGTCTTTTGTAGTTTCAGTAGCCATTTTATCTACAGATATTACATCGGTTTCTACAAGGTGCAGGAAGGTGCTTTCAAATTCCTCATCGTTTTTGTCCTTATCTTATCTATAAAACATCAATCTAGATAAGGCATCAACGTGCGGTATCATAGTCCCTTTAACATACTCAATGTCAAAGTCGAATGCCATCAGTCTGATCGCCCAACGTAATATTCTGGACGTTGTAACTTTTGGTAGTTCTTTTCTTGGGTTGAAAATAAATTCCAGTGGTCTGTGATCACTTTTCAACAAGAATTATTTTTCCCATCAAGAACTGTCTTGCTCTGTCCGTTGTCCGCACTATGACTAGTGCCTCCCTTTCTATATTAGAATAATTGTGTTCAGTCGTTGTTAATCTCGTAAGTATATTACGGGATGACCATCTTGTGACAAAATACTGGATACGGAATGCTCACTAGCGTCAGTAGTTAAAGTTATGTCCTTCTTAGGGTAAAAAATTTGTACTATTGGCTTTTTCGCCAGAATCTGTTTAAAGTTTTCAATGATGTTCAACTCTGCATTTTTTTCCTTAACTTCGCAAATGGTTCTGTCAACTCATTATATTTTGATACATATTTTCTATAAAAATTTAGCAAAGACTCCAACTCTTATTTTTTGGTGTAGCCACTTTTAGAATTTTCTCTATTAGTGCTTAATCTGGAGTGAACCCTTCCTTTGATATTGAGAAACCCAAAAATGATATTTCATTACTGTTGGTTACATACTTTTTTGTATTTACTGTCATGCCAGCGTCTCTTAGCCAGTTCAGTATATTTTCAGTTTTTTTTTTCTTTAAATCATCTTCATTTAAATCTCCAACAAATATATCGTCTTGATAACAGATGGTATTTTCAACATTTCCTATTACTTTTTCAATAGCTTTTTGAAAAATTGCACTTGCCGTTTTTATGCCATACGGCATCCTTTTCCACCTTAACAGGCCTATAGGTGTGTTTATGGTTGTCACTTCTTTAAAATTTTCATCTATGGGAATTTGGTGGTAAGCTGATTTTAAGTCTATCTTCAAAAATATTTTCATTCCGACAAGTTTATGTAAAGCTACTTCTACATTCAGAATAGGGTATGAGTCAGCGCAAACTTTATGGTTCACCCCATTTTCTAATCTCCACAAATTCTTAAATCACCATCTTTTTTTTTTTAATACCACAATGGGTGATGCCCATTTACTTCCTCTTGAAGGGGCAGGTTCTAATAAATCTTCCTTTATTAACTTTCGCAACTTAGCTTTTACTAACGGTAATAAATGCACTGGTACTTTTCTCGCTTCATAGGAGGGGGGAACATTTTCTTTTAATTTCAGGCTAGCTTCATAATTTTTTAATTTTCCTGTTTTTTCCATTTCTATCTCATCAATCAACTTCATTGAATTTATTTTTAATACATCATTCCCCAATAGTCCATGCGTTTTTTGGCAATTTGTTACTATAATGGGTACTACTTCATATTTTTCTTTTAGTTCTATTGAACCTTCAAAGTAACCCATAATTGCTATAATCAAGCCATCAAACTGATGTAATTGTACGTTGCTTTTTTTTTTAAAAGCGGTTTTCTCATTTTCCCCCACCAATTTCTGGGTATTATGGATCCTTCACTGCCAGTATCTATTTGCATTTCAACAACACAATTGTTGATTTTCTTTTTTATTTTTGTATCTCCATTCCTTGATCAAGTATTTTGTATATTATCCTTCTTTACATTAAAAATTTGTCTATTTTCACCCTCTATTCTTTCCACATTTTTCGTTTTACATACTTCTTTGAAGTGATTCTTTTTAAACACTTTAAACATGTTTTTCCAAACGCTGGGCATTTTTCTTTTTTCCTTTCATGAATTTTTCCACAGTACGTACCTTTTTTCCTTTTCGTTTCTACCATATACGTGTCAGTCATTATTTCTTCATAGGAGTTTTTTTATATTATTTTGGTTGGAGGTATGTATTAATTCCTGCTGTTGTATAAATTCTAGACACATATTCAAGGGCATGTTTGTAAGTTGTAATTGTTCCATTAACTTATATCTATGCGCTGAATTATGCATACCTTCAATCAATCTTAGTTGAATTAAATCTTCTTCTGTTGTTTGTTTTTCTGTTCCTAGTTTTTCAAAGTCACGGTATTTACTCGCACTTCTTAACCGGTGTAAATATTTTACTGGTTCATCCACTTCCTGCTTCATTGCCATAAACTTGGTCCTTTCTGCAATCACCAGTCTTCTCTTTGGCCTCATGTTTCCCTTGATAACCTGATATTTCTTCGAAAGTCATTTCTTCTAGTTCTCGAGAGTAAACCATTGTAGCAACCTTCATAATTGCTTCACAACCAGCGTTAGCCATGAACAAGTCGGTGATTTCATTCTCCCCTCCTTGTTTTTTCTTGTCTTTCAAATTTTTGCTTCTCGCATTAGCAGCAAAGCAACGAATCCAAGTATCTACGTATTCCGGGTCTTCAAAGACCAGAGAACATTCTATCAACTATGCCATTGATATGTATAACACTAAGCAAGCGTTCAACAACCACCTGTTCTAGTCGGTTTATAAATATGAGCTATCTGCTCATATGTAAATTATACTTAAACATTATGAATTTTTATTATATTATACAAACATTATGAATTTTTGTTTTATATTTGTAATTCGTGAAATACTATTATGAGGACTAACATTTACTTGGGTTTTAATAAGGAACACCTTTTTCTTTTACTTATTTTTTTCACTATGCTTATATCACTAGCTAGCTCCAAAACAATGTGAAAAAAAGAAAGCATGCTTCCGTGACGTCAGACTTGTGTTAACTATACGAACTATGGAAAAGCAGACGCAACTTAATGATTTTTTAAAACCTTTGTTTATTTTCTTCAAACTGCAATTAATAATTAATCTTTGTTATAATTTTGTGATGTTTTAAGATTTACACAGTTTAATGATTAATAATATTATAAACATTTGTATATTAAATATGAAATACGGTTTTACTGAATGTTCATTTGGTTACCTATCGGCTTCCATATTTTGTTTGGTACAAAAGAGACAAACAAAATATGAGGGGGGGGACCTACAAAATGCTTAATATTTGTGCAATAATATTTTCAAATCGGTTTTAATCTGGCGATGAAATAGCTGACAAGAGCCATGTTTATATTAAAACTTAATATTAAAAAAATTAAACACAATTAATTAAAAATCTATGTTGTAATGGAACATTTGAAATAATGGAATTTTAATCATTTTAATATTTAAAAATTAATGTTTACGAAGTTTCTTTTTCTTGGCAATTCAACTGATTATAGTATTATATTAATTCGAAAAAACGCTATTTAAAAAAAAAACATAATAATATTAAATTTATATAAATTTTTTAATTGCAACTTCATGGTAATTTTTTGTTCAATACGTGTATTTAAATTTTTAAAAAATAAATGTTTTACTTATTTGAACTCTATGTTTCATAATAACTAGAAAATTCAATAGATTTAAATATATTTTGTTCAAATTTCGCAAAAAAATAAATATGTGGGGGGGGGGCACGTACTAAAAAAATATTTCCCCTCCGATATTTTACAGAAACTGCATTTTATATGTAATTTCATTCTAAAATGGATAAGCATGGAAAATTTCACGAAAATCTGATCATTAGTTGATTTTTGCTAGATTTATTAAACACGGGTATGTTTCCACGTTCGAAATGCTTACTACATGGGAACGTTATTTTAAAGCGCCAATTATGTAAACACGATTTTCGTCTCGCAATTTCATTATTTTCGTACGATGAAAAAAATGTTTTTAAATTATTACTAGTTTATTTTGCCCTTCTTTTAATGGTACAAAAGTTATATTGATAATATTAATTTATAATAAATTTTACATATAGGGGGGGGGTAATTTGGAGGTGCCTATATATCACCTTATTACTTTCTTTCTTTTTTTTTTTTTTTTTTACTGCTCTGCATTTTGCCCCTTTACATAGTCGAAAAAAACTGAAACGTTGAAAAACTCTCCAAATTAGTACCTAAAGTGGTTTTAATTTTAGTAAATCGGATATATATATATATATTAAGTGTTAAAGAGATTCTGCTCGCATAAGATTTTTAGAGAGAATACACAGATATTCAGCATATTGAGGGGACACATAGAAATTCGGGACCGCTTCCATTCTGGAGAATTTTATACATGGTACTTGTTCAGAATACAGACTGCACAGAAATAATAACGTTATTATTTAGAAACCCATTCTTAGCTTGGGAAGGGAAGGAAATTTTGTAACTATTCTATACTTTCACGTAACAATTTAATAAACAAAAGATATCTTAAAAATAATTGAATTTAACTTGAAAATCCTGTCTGAATAATAGCATGATCTGTATTCTACATAAGTACTTTATACATATGATTTAAATTTTATCAAAATAAAATATATTTTGACTTTTAAAGAAGGTTCTGCTTTCATTGTTCATTTGGAGAGAAGGAGCATCGAAATTTGGGACTACATCCATTATCTTCCTTGAAAAATGTTATAGATAGGGGTAAAGCTCATCACAATAGGATCCATTTGAAGCCTAAAAGGAATTCTGTCTTCCGTAGCTACCTCAGAAATTCTGGACAACTTTAATTGCCCATCCCGAAGATTTATTTATTTATTTATTTATTTTTTTACATTTTCACCCCAAACAAGGCGCATTGCCACTTTGGTGTAGGGGGCTACTATCAGGGGCAGCAACTACTGGGGCACTATGTTGTGATTTGGGCAGCAAGATGTCAGTTCACGTTGCACTTGAACTTCTGCATGTCAGTACAGTTGGGGAAGCAGGAACTTGGAATAGAATTCCAGAGTCAAGCGGTTCTGGGGAAGAAACTACTGGAGTAGAAAGATTTTTTACATCCAGGGATCTCTACTGTGTGGGGGTGGGATTTAGCTGCCTGTCGGGTTTGTCGAGGGTGTCTACGTCGTGGGGGCACAAGTGTCTGCAGTTCGTCAGAGCATTCACCATTAAAATACGTGTAGAACAGGCAGAGGGATGCAACGTTTCGTCGATGGGACAGAGGCTGAAGCTTAGATGACAGTTCAGGCCCTATCAGATTGGCGACTCTTTTTTTAACCTTGTCTAGGAGCGAGAGACTAGTAGCAGATGCACCAGCCCAAATGTGACAACAATACTCCATACATGGGCGAATGGTGGCCTTATAGAGGTACAGGATACTTTCAGGTGTCAGTAGTTTTCTAGCACGGTAGAGAGAGGCTACCTTTTTCGCAGCGGCCCTGGCAATGTTTTCAATATAATTGTTCCAACTCATGTTTCCTGTGAACGTTAGGCCAAGCAGTTTGAAAGATGTACTCTCAGACAGGGAGTCACTGGCCATTGCTATTGTTGGCAGAGAAGGTTTCTTGTAATTATTGAAGGAAACCAGTTTTGTCTTGGCAGCATTGTATGTGACCATCCATTTATGTCCCCATTCCACTACAGATTGGAGGTCATCCTCTAGTGTTTTTGCCATTTCTTTAGATATGTGTTGATTTGCTTTCCTGTCATGCCTGTTATAGAGTGTAGTGTCATCAGCATATACACCCATCTCAGAGACAGTTTTGTCGGGGAGGTCATTAATAAATATTAGGAACAATAGAGGTCCAAGGACAGACCCCTGAGGCACTCCCGCATTTATATCACACTGTTTAGATGTACGACCGTCGAGGACAACCTGGATTTTTCTCTTATCTAAGAAGGATTTAATTATGTTAAGTATACCGTATGATTTAATTTTCCTGAGGAGACCCTTGTGCCATACCCTGTCAAAAGCCTTAGATATATCTAGAGCTACCGCTCTGCCCTCCCTCGCTTTGTCCAGTGAATGGTATATACGTTCAGAGATTACAGTGAGGATGTCAGCTGTGGAACGGGCTTGTCTAAATCCATATTGTTTGTCAGTCAGAAGTTTAGCATCTGTAAGGTGCCGAACTAGAGCATGGTTAATTATGGTCTCAAATATTTTGGCAAAAAGTGGGAGGAGGCTAATGGGGCGATAATTTGATGGGTCAGTTCTTTCACCAGAATTCTTGAATATTGGTACCACAGAAGCAGTTTTCCAACAGCCCGGAAAGCATGATTCATTAAGGCATTTGTTGTAGAGTTTGGAGAGAACTGGGGCTACTTCGGCTGAGCACTTTTTTAATAGCACAGCTGGGATGAGATCAGGTCCACATGCTTTTGAAGTGTCAAGGTTTTTTATGATAGCGTGTACCTGAGCCGGGGCGATTTTTAGATCGTGTAGTGTGGCGTCTGTCCACAAAGAAAAGTCAGGCAGGGGGTGGTTGGAAGGGTCCAGTGTGGAGTTTGAGGCAAACCGGCTGGCAAGTATATTAGCCTTGTCGGTTGCTGAGCAAACAACCTCGTGATTGTTGGTTAGTGGGGGAATTGTTGATTGCCCATTATTTACTACACTGTTGTAGATTTTCCAGAAGTCACGATTTCCTAATTTTTGTGCTTCGATGCGTTTTTTAGTGGTTTCAGTAAATTCTCTCTTAGCTGTCGCTATTTCTTTCTTAACGTTACTTCTAGCTTCTATATACTTCTGTTTGTTTGAACTGGACTTATGTCGGTTAAATCTGTGGTATGCATGCTGCCTTTGAGCAATGGCAGTTGCGCAAGTCGAAGTAAACCATTGGGGAGAGTGGGGCTTGCTATAAAATTTCCGCATGGGAACATGTGCTTCCATTGCTGTTTTGAACCATTCAGTGGTCTCATTTGCGCACTGTTCAGCAGGAAGAGAAAAAATATTTCCCCATGGGGCATCTCTGATAAGATCTCTGATGGCTTCCCAGTCAGCCTTTTTATAATATCTCGTTGTTTTAAGCACTGGCTCTTCAGTTTTGGGTCTAGAATTTAGGGCGATTTCTACCATTATCACTGCATGGTCAGCGTTCCCGAGTGGGCTGTCAGCATTTGTTGTACAATCCTCGGGAACTGTAGTCAGAAACAGATCTAGAAGTGATGCTTGTTGTTCTTGCTGGTCAGGGAAACGGGTTGGAAACGTAACCATTTGTGATAGGGAGTGAGATATACACAAGAATACACTTTTACTTTTTGTAAAAATTCTCTGACCTTTCTTTCTTTAGGGAACACACACACACACACACACACACATTTATATATAGCGGTTTATTTTTATTCATACTTTTACACATATTGTGTTATTCTTTATTTCCAGTATTTATGCATGTTCTTTATGCTATGATTTTTGTTGAAAAAGAACTTATATATATTCTTCCGACTTTTATGCAAGTATAAGTATCGGGTGGGAGGGGAGTCTCTACACTACCACAGGATTCTTCCTGAAAAAAGTTGCTTGCTCTTACATGGACAGACAGGCAGACGGAAACAACAACTATATATAGATTTTCGCTTTTGTTTTTAGAAATGATGTCGCATTATTTTTTTTTATTTGTTATTTTTTGGCAGATGTTTCTCTTTAATTTTATTATTTATTTATTTATTATTTAAGTTTTTTATGTTGTACAACCTGTTGCATTTTCAGGTTTGCATCCATCTGTGAAGATGGAAGATGTACGAATGACTAGCATAGTTGTAATTCAAATTGTATGTGGGGAAGCGTAGCCGACGAGTAAAGAAACCTTATCAAAGGTTTCATTCCTTTATTAAATTGCTGACGAGTTGGAACAGAATGCGACACAAGGTCAGGTTTACTGTGTGATGTTACCATTATGCTTTCATTCATTTTGTATGAATCTGTTGATTCTAATGTTGGTATTAGTTTTACAGATATCTTTTTAGTTAGAACCCTTTCTATAAAGACATCAGGTGTTTATGGAATGGGCCATGTAAACACTGCCAACATCCTAAGTGAAAGTGTTTCTGTGGAACGAACTGGATTTGAACTTGGCACATCCAGATTTTCGGTCAGTTTCGTTAACCGCTTAGCCACCGTCACCTCTCTAGCCATTATTGAACACTACTGAGGCATTCATGGCTGATAAAAATAACACACAAAATGTTTGTAATAGCATATGGGTAAAATGCTTGACTTCCAATTACAGCTCCAAGTGATTTTGTGATGGGTTTCAAATCTCAGCTTGAAAAACACTTGCCACGTCTAGCCACACTTAAGAGCTGTGATATGTGAAACAACTGCCTTGATTATACCAATTTTTTTTATTGCACACACACATCTATTTCTGGGTTTTCAATGGTGCACATTTTAGCCTGGTATACCACCAAAGATGTGAGGCAATTATTGCTTAGTGGGCATTCGGTCGGTCTTTGGCAATTGCAGATCTTTTTGTTACCATTATTATTAGTGTCCATAGTTGGATTATTTCTCCTTAATATTTTATTATTGTGTTTTTATGATTCTTTCCGGCTTTCTATGCAACTCCTACTCCATCTCCTGCTCCAGCCTGCCTCTCCAGCTCACTCTATTCAGCACTTGTTCCATTTCATTTTTTCCTGCTCCAACCTCTTCCAACATTTTCCCCTTTCAGTGCTCCAGCAGTTTTTTTCCAGTGCTTCTCAATCTTGACTTTCTAGTTCCCACTGACATCATCCCATGTTGTCCAGATTCCAGGATTTTTTTTTTTTATCATTTTTGAAAATAATAAGCACAATCTTTGGGACACGTGCCTACTTGTTAAGTTAGAGACTTAGATAAAATGCTATGGAATATTATGATTTTCCCAATTATAATTTGGATGAAATATATTGTGACACCTGCAAAGAGAATGGAACGCAACACAGATGAAAATGTAATAAAGCTTGTGTGCATCCTTAATGTTCTAGTTCTCTGAATTTGTTTGAATAATTTGTAGAAATAGATAACTTTGTCTTCCTTCACTAAAAATGCTGATATGAAGACTTGCACATGTTCTGCCGTGTTGAAGGTGGAGGTAGCAGAAGCCATGTTCATAGCAATAGAGGAAAAAACTTTGGAAAAACCCTTCACAAAGGTTCTAAAAGGTAACCTGTGATTGGTCGTTTTTCATTTAATCACAAGGCACATAGCAAACGACTCTTGAATCTTGAATTTCGATTGAAATTATTAAGATTTCAATAATGTAAAGGTAATGTTACCAAGACCAAAGGTCGTAGTATTGGAAATCCCCCAGAAAAAGGAAAGTTCTCCTGCTTAGTTAGATGAAAAAAGGTTTGGAGCAACTCAATTAAGTGCAGTATTTTTAAGCATTGAGTGTGCAAGAAATACAGTGGAATTATTGATAGGTTGAGAAATGATAACTAATTTGTGTGGAACAAGTGGAAGACAATAAAGCCAAATGAGAACTCAGATATGGAAAAAGTATCGTTTCAAACTTGATACTTTGGCGATACTATTATAGGACAGGGTGGAGCAGGTGCTAGTATGATTGCGAAAATGAGTGGATGAGTTCAAGGAACTTCTGCCATTACTAAACAGCAGAGCATTATCACTGACAAACAAGGGAAAAGTCTATCAGGCATGTATATATATAGCATGATGATGTAAGGAAGAAGGAGAAAGTGAGCTGGTGCAAGTGCTGAATAGTATGAGGTGTAGAGGCAAGCTGGAGCTGCACATATCGCCATTCAACCCAACTAATCAGATCTCATCACAGCATTGTACCGGCAGTAGAAAGGAATGTCTATTTTCACTCTAGTGTCATTCAGAGCCTGTGTCTCTAGCTTCAATGCTTAATGGTGGCTCCTCTGTTGTTGCTGATTGCACCTCACCCCACGGACCTTTGTCAGATATTATGGCACTCTTTCTTCAGCTCTGACTCCTATGAAACTCCTACTCCAGCTCCTGCTCCAGCCTGCCTCTCCAGCTCATTCCATTTAGCACGTGCTCCATCTCACTCTGTCCTCCTCCAGCTCCTTCCAACATTTTCCCCTTCAGCTCCAGCAACTCCTTTTCCAGTGCCTCTCGATGTTCTGACTTTCCAGTCTCCATTAATATCAGTCCATGTTGTCCAGTTTAAAGAGATCCTCTTCTTGTTGACTCAGCGTTTCCCAAAGTCCATGTCCCAGTGTCCACGTTTCTGTTGATCCAGCCTTTTCTGCTTCCAATTTCCTCATTCCCATTGATCCAACCACTACTGCTGTCCAGGTAATCATTCCTGGCCTTCCAACCTTCTTGCTTCCAGAAACATTATTAATCCTCTTCCTTTAATGTTTCTCTCTTTATTTCCTCTTGTAATTATGGTGCAATAAATACGATTCTCATTCCTTGTTCACCTGTGTTTGTCCTGTCTTTGTCATTACTGTAATTTTTGTCTATGTCTATTTTTTTGTTATTGTAAGACCGATCATCAATGACCAGAGTAATGCCGATGTCTAAGCGGCGGCCAAAACTCCCCAGGAGATTGGACTGTGCAACAAGACAGATATCAAATGTCCATTATTAATATAACTAATAGTATAGTTTTGATTTTAAACAGACAGATACCAAAATTTCCATTATTAATTTAAATAACAGTATAGTTTGGCTTCAGGCAGATATAAATTTTTGATTATAAATATAAGTAATAGTATAGTTTGAATTTCAAAAGACATCAGTAATATGGCCGTTTAACTCATTATATTCTTCAGTTACGAAGATCAAAAAGTCAAACAATGCAGTGATTGAATGCTTATTGTCACCGTTCATAAAATTTCCGACTTGTTTCTTTTCAGTATTGACTTTAAATATAATATTTACATTTATTTATTTATATACTGCAAATAAATATAATAGATAATTTTATTGTTTATTATATTTAAAATCAATATTGAAAAGAAACAAGTCGGAACTTTTACGAATGATGATAATAATCATTCAATCACTGCATTGTTTGACTTGTGAGTTTTCATAACGGAATAGTACATTGAGCTAAACTTCTATGTTGCTACCGAATTTCCATTAGTAATAGAAGTACAATAAATCATGTAGAATAAGTATTGAGTTTTGACTTTAAATAAGCTAAAAAAGTTGATATGCTTTTATAGCACATACAGACGAAGCAATTAGTAAATAAACGCATCGAACTTCTACGTCTTGACACTATGACACATTTAATCAGGCCAGTTCAAAAATTTTAGAGCAAAGATGAAAAACTGGACACAAAATCTTTGTTGGATTGGCCTAATAATTGTTTGCTAACTTCAGATTCTTCCCACTCACTTAATTTACGTCATAAATATGACGATGAAATGAGAAATAAAGTGCAAACAATGATTTATTCACAATCTACCATCAACAGGAAATCCTGACTAAAAAGAGGACTTTACAGAATTCTTGTATTCACTAAATAGAAAAAAAAATATCGCAGGATAAAACACTTAAAAAAATAGTACAAATTTTTTTGTGTATGATTTTTTAAAATAATTTTTTATCATATGACTTTTAAATATTTTAACAGACTTTCTATATTTTTATTTATTTTTTATTTATTTATTTTTTTTTTTGCAACTGGTTGACTATTTTTCTGATGGTTTTTTTTTTGTAATTTTAGCATTGAGTTTAATTTTACCTTTCGTATGACCACATGGTTCAAAGACACACAAAGAAGAACCTGTCTCCCAAAGTAACAAGGCTAGGGATTTTTTGCCCTCAAATTAACAGAGATTAAACCATTCCTGTAATGATCTGGTCTCTGTTGATTGCAGTGGGATGTTAGTTTTGTGCAGTTCCAGGAGGTCCACCCTCCCAGACTTTGCCTTCTCTCTTTGAGAAGGAGTTAGTTTATTGCTAATTGCCTGAGGCACTCTTACAAGGGAATGCCGACAGGGCTGCCCAGGCACTTTATGCAAGTCAAAGTGACTGTCATGAAAGGACAGTTTTTCTCTATAAAATATGAAGAAATTACAATTGCTTACATAAATAGTAATATAAAATATGAAATAATTATAAAATATAAAAATATATAAATATAAATAATAATATGAAATTAATGTTAAAAGATATTATAATATAAAATATATTATATAATATTAAATATGTTATATAATATACAATAATATAAAACTTTTCTATTAAAATACATTACATTACAATTAGAAAATTGAAAAAATTCTGTTTAAGCGTTTCTGGAGAGATCTAAAGATAGAACAGAAAAGTGTTCTTTTTCAAGGACTCAGAAGGTTCAAAAGTCATGGTGTTCCATTTTGGAAATTCCAGAAGGTTCCAATGCACATTGCTATAAATAGACACTAATAGCGTCATAACTTCAGTTATTTAATCAGCCATGAGAAGGAACGCTAAGTTGGGGCAACCTTTTAACTATTTATGACTCCAGCTAATTTCCTGGGATAGAATCCGGTCTTGAAACAAACCTATTGCAAACACCATCAAAAAGAACAGGACTTTGTATAAATATGATTTTTGGGTCTTATATTCTGGCCAAGTAATATGTTATCATTTCTCAAACTCAGTTATTACACCACAAAAAAGCTAGTTTAACAAAAACCTGATTTACCTCCCTTGCACTCTTTTTCTGATAAATATTTATTTTCATTGTTTATCTGTTCAATAAATTCTTTTCTTTTTCTCTTAAACTCGTTGTTTTAGCTTTTTATTTTGTTTTTTTCGATATATGCTGTGGGTCTTCCTCTGGACATTTTCTTACATGTAACATACATTGTGGGGGCACTATTCAATACTGTCTTTACATAACAGAACATATTTGGGCATCCAAGAACTTTAAAAAATAAAATACCCCAATAACATATATACTGCTTGGCTCATCGAACTAAAGTTTGTCAAACTATAACTTAAAACAAAAATACCCCGTGATGTATATATGGAAGGCTAGTTTGGGTCATTAATAATAATGATTAAAAATAGAAAATAAAAGAGTACCCCAATAGCATAACATATGTTGTGTGAGCTCGGAAAACTAATATTGTAAAAACTCCATCCGATTTTGTCTGTATATAACATAACTTATATTGTGAGACTCTTAAACGTAAATTTCACACACACACACACACACACACACAAAACAATAAAAAATTAATTGTTATGCAGTCTAACATTTATGCTTTCATTGATTCAAGCAAAATAATAATAAAGTAAATAAAGCTTAACAAAGGTTGAGGATTATTAGTCTGTCTTTTAGTAATAATAATAATAATAATAATAATAATAATAATAATAATAATAGTAATAATAATAATAGTAATAATAATAATAATAATAATAATAGTAATAATAATAATAATAATAATAATAATAGTAATAATAATAATAATAATAATAGTAATAATAATAATAATAATAGTAATAATATATATATATATATATATATGCATATTTATATATATATATATACATATTTATATATATATATACATATTTATATATATACATATTTATATATATATATATATATTTATATATATATATATATATTTATATATATATATTTATATATATATATATATTTATATATATATAAATTATTGGTACTATAGTAAGTTCGAGAGCGAGTTGATGCAGTGATTGCAGGTGATTAAATAACTTACTGACTAGATGGTTTTCTAACGAATGATAAAAAAATATTTTTTGTATAGTTTTAAAGGTTAAAAACTTCGAAAACTATATATTGAGTATTTGAATATGTATGGCTAGGTTCCCTTCCTCTTATTTAGATACTTTTCTGGTACCAAAGGTACTAAAGTTTTTTTTTCTGATAAAATACAAAAATAATTATCAAATAACTTTTAAATATGGTCACGAAAATTAGATTGCAAGCTAGGTCTGGGCAGTCTTGTAATATTCTTATAACATCGAAAGAATATAAGTCAAATGTGACTAATAAAATTTATTCTGTTATAGATCATTCTAAAGAAGATTTGTCATGTAGGTCCCAAAATTTGGTCTACCTGTTGTCCTGTGAAAACTGTAATTTACAATACGTAGGGGAAACTGTAATGCCTCTAAATAAACGCATGAATTTGCATAGGACTAGCACTAAGGGATGTATTCTTGTTGTTAAACATTTTAAAGAAACCTGTAGTCAGTCGTCTTTTTCCGTACAAATAATTGAAAAATTTTAAAGTAATGGATATAATAGTTTGGGTAATGTAGATAACGATATCCTAAGGATGCGTCAGGATAAGGAAGACGACATAATTAAAAAAAATGCGAGTAATTTACTCATATGGGTTGAATATTAAAGTTAAAAAAAATAACCTACAAGATACTGAAATTATAGGTAGATTATATCCAGCTTTGCCTCGCTACGGTATTAGAGATAGAATTCATGCTAATAGAAATAATAGAGAATCAGTTATTTCATGCGAGTATTTTTTTTAGTAAAATTAAAGATATTATTATTAATAAAATTTTTGAGTCATTCAATTATATAAGAAAATTGCTTAATCAAACAAAAAAGAAAGTTTTGAAGGAAATAGCATCGAAAATATTATTACAACCGGATACGATATATAGGAAGGACTATTTCATTCAATGGTATGACTATATTCTGGATATAATCGACACTAAATTATATAAGCTACCAGTGGACGGTATAAAAAAGAAACCTAAAAATGTTTGTGTAGTTTTGTATATATGCGATGATGTAAATTTACCTAAAATATTTAATAAACAAAAAACTATGCAATTACTACCAAATGAGTTACAGACAAAAGATCAAAAACTAATAGTTACATGCAAACTAGGGTCAACAATACGCAATAAGATTTTCAATTATAAAAACACGGTAGAACATATAAATATAAATGATAATATTATAAATATTCCAGAATGTGAATGTAATTCCTCTCCTTTCTGTAATAATAAGATAAAACATGTAATTACAGGAGATTTAAAGATAGTAAATAATCCTAAATTAAGAAAACTACTTAGTAAGGGTCCGAATTATAGAGAACCTAAATGCCTAAATTACACTAAATGCGTTAAAGACGTAACTAAAGCACTAGAAGATTTTATTATGTCTATGGTAAATAAATATAAATTAGCACAGTCTACGTTTGATGCATGGGAAAATAGTATACTTGAATGCGTAAATGAAAAGGTTAAACATATAAAAAAATTTTAACACCCTAGAAAAACCAATCCTCTTTTAAAAAATTCAGAAATACTGGAGGAACTTAAAATACTTCAAGACAAGTTTGTAATAGTTCCGATTGATAAAGCGGCAAACAATATAGCTTTTATATGTAAAAAATAGTATATACAACGTTTATTGATAGAAGTAGGACTTATAGGTAACGTTTCGGATACCTATAAAGTAAGTAATAGTAATTTAGATAGCATTATTTTGAATAATAGTATTATTAGTGAAAAAGTAGGATTAAAGTTAGAAGATAAGCACAAAAATCTTCCATGTATGTATTGGATACCTAAAATGCATAAAAATCCAGTTAGTGCTAGATTTATTGTAGGTTCAAAGACGTGCATCACTAAACCTTTAAGTAAAGCTATATCTAAAATATTTAAATTAATTATAAATCAAATAAATAATTTTCACCTGAAAAGAAAATTCTATAGTAATATAAATCTATTTTGGGTAGTAAATAATTCCCAACCAGTGAAAGAAAAATTAGATAAAATAAATCCCAGAATAAAAGCAAAATCTAAAGCTACTTATGATTTTAGTACGCTATATACTAAAATTCTGCACGAAAAACTTATGAAAGAATTAAATGATACTGTTGATTTAGCTTTTGACGGTGGAAAAGGTAAATATATAGACTTTTCAAACTCTAACGCTTTCTGGTGTAAAAATGAAAATAGCAAAACGAGTGTTTCTAAAGGTATTTTAAAAATACTTGTAAGTCATCTTATTAAAGAATGCTATTTTCAAATCGGAAATAAAATATTACTCCAAAGGATAGGTATCCCAATGGGATTGGATCCTGCACCATTTTGGGCAAATCTGTATTTACATAGACTCGAGTATATATATATATATATATATATATATATATATATATATATATATATATATATATATATATATATATATATATATATATATATATGTCATCACTATTAAAAACTGATATATCTAAAACATATACCTTTCATGGGTGTAGGAGATTTATAGATGACCTTATATGTATAAACGATAATGATGAATTCGAAAAAAATAAACATCTTATATATCCAAACGAATTAAAATTGAATTGTGAACATAGAGGACAACAGGCTACATTTCTGGATTTAGATATAAAAATTGAGGATGGGATTTTTCTTTATAAAATATTTGATAAAAGAAACGTTTTCCCCTTTAAAATAGTATGTATGCCGCATAAAGATAGCACCTGCCCTGTTTTTATGTTTTATGGAACCATTATGTCAGAGTTTTTGAGAATAGCTCGCGTTACTTTAAAATTAACAGATTTTATACCACCAGTTTCTAACTTAGTAATAAGGATGATAAAACAAGTTGGGGATAAAAATAAAATATTTAAACAGTTAAATAAAGCATTTGTTCGTTATCCTGATGCTTTTGAATCGTTTAAGATAAACCAGACTATATTACTAAAGGAAATCCAAAAACTATATTAGCAATGTATAAAATGTATTTATAATTACATATGATAAAATTATAGTAATAATTAAAAAAAAAAATGTATATATGTAAAAATATTTTTAACCTTTATATATCTAATTTTAAATAAATAAGAATGTAAATATACTAAATACTAATCATAGTGGGGGTGATAAGTAGTTAAATGGATTAATCCTAATCTTATAAATACAAGACTGATAAATCAAAAAATATATCCATTTTAAATGTGGAAATTGATGAATCACACAGGTAAGAAATTCATTTTTATAGTATGAAAAGGTTAGTAATTGCAATTAAGAATAGGAAATTGAATCAAATGTTTGTAACATGTCTTCTTCCTAAGATTAAGGGTGGTGGTGTTTGATCAACACTGCTGGGGAGCCATGATGTAATATACTGTTTTGTTTTTAAATCCCTGAAACAGTGTTTCATGGTAAACAACTGATGATCCCTTGACAAATAAATTATTGGTACTATAGTAAGTTCGAGAGCGAGTTGATGCAGTGATTGCAGGTGATTAAATAACTTACTGACTAGATGGTTTTCTAACGAATGATAAAAAATATATTTTTGTATAGTCTTAAAGGTTAAAAACTTCGAAGACTATATATATATATATATATATATATATATATATATATATATATATAGAGAGAGAGAGAGAGAGAGAGAGAGAGAGAGAGAGAGAGAGAGGAGAGGTCTAAAAGAGCAAAGTTTCAATTAATGTATGAATACTTTAAAAGTGCTGTGCCCAAAGTACTGCCGATATATGGTAAACTATTTACCTAGAGCTTAGGCAGAGCCAAAAAATGAAAGAGAAACCAAGTTGTTGTTGTTGTTGTTTTTTTTTTTTTACCAAATTAAAATCTATTAAAATCCATTATTCTTAAGCAACTTTTTTTCTGGACAGATAAAAGCCTGAATTTTATCATATGAAAAGCAGAATAATATAAAACTTTTTCTACTATTTTTAATAGAATTTTAAATTAAAAAAAAATACAAAAAAACACCATTCACCGCCATTTTTTGTATCAATAGATAAACAAATGAATATCTTTTTAAAAGCTTTTTGAATCAATTAATTTTTTTTTTGTTTGTTTAAATAAGATTAGGATTATTTGCTATAAGAATATGCAAAAATATTATAACATAAGTACCTGAATTTCAATTTCATCTTATCTAAATATGTAGAAATCCTGTGTCAGAATTAAAAAAATCAAAAATTTAACGTTCCTTTTTAAGAAACTATGGAAGGTTTTACAAGACAAAATAAATTCATAATTTGTAATTTTGGAAAACAGAGAGGTTAGTAAATACAAAACTGAACAACTGTTTTAGTGCGTGCCGTCTACCATAAATGAATTGGTATCAAGTAACAAGAAATTGCCAACAGAAATTATCGCATTTTTAGCAAAATGCGCAGTTATTTATCGTTTTTTTTTCTTTCTTTTTTTTTGGTATCGATTCTTCAAAGCATTTCCTATTTAATGGTATATTAGCAATATTAGGCTCACTAAAAGAAAATTATTAATTTATTTTTCAAAGATTTAAAAGTAGTGTTTTTTATAAAAATAATGTAAATATATATATATATATATATATATTTCTTTTACTAATCTGAAAGATAATAATTTCACAATTAACGAATTTCATACTTCAAAACACAAAAGATGAAAAATTAAACACATTCAAAATTCGGATTTTCAATCTTAAAATCTGATACGTGCGCAGTAGTGTTTTTATTTACAATCCTCACCCTCCCCACAATACAATATATTTTGCTCAGTTTTGGCTGATTAATTATTTTACGCATATTTGTACCCACAAATAAGGAAGGGGGATTGTAGGCAAATATGTATATATAAATATCGATTATGAAAAACATACACCATTATAAAGTTTGTTCACTTAAAAATCGGTGAAAATTTGATATTAATTGGATAATTACTTCATTTTTAATAGATTTTTAAAGAGAGATTCCATCAAAAAATACTTACTCTCCTTCCGTTTCGCCGTGCCTGTAGCAGCCATATTAATACAGATAACAGATCAATAATTATGAAATCATAAATCAGCTTCAAAAAGAGAAACAAAACAAAATCTGGATTTTGTTTTGTTTTTCCTTTTGAGGCTGATTTATGATTTCACAATTATTGATCTGTTATCCTATATATATATATATATATATATATATATATATATATATATATATATATATATATATATATATATATACTAGCAGTTCAACTTGACTTTGCCCGGGCCCTATGTATTCTTAATAACTTTGTATGCATATATATATATATATATATATATATATATATATATATATATATATATATATATATATATATATATATTAAGAAGTTTGTACTCATGTACAGGTAACCTACATTTAAAATTTCTAGTGTTAAGCTAGCGTTAAGCTTACACATGGAAAAGTAAAGGACTAGTTGTTAAAACTGAAAAAGAAAAGGACAAGATATTTACCATTAGTTTATCAAAAATTGGCGGACGAGTTTGGTAAACTTTTCAAAGCTCAAATCGTTGAACTTTGACCCCTTAACAACAAGATTTCTGGCCAAAATCCGATTAAAAAGATTTTCCCAAATCTCAATAACCCTTTTGTTAAATCTCGAGTCTATAAACTAAAAATTGACAGAGTAGTATGCTAGGGAAATGTGCACACACACAGACAATATTACTTTAATAGATACAATAGACAGATTAATTCACAATTAATCTCAAACCCAAAATTATTTGCTACTAATTGACTATTATTCTTAAATCCAAACTTATTTATTATTAATTCACTAATAATGTCAACCCAAAATTATTTGCTATTAATTTACTATTGTACTCAACTCCACACTTATTAAATATGAATTCACTATTAATCTGAAACCCATAAAATATTTGCTATTAATTTACCATTATTCTCAACTCCAAACTTATTTACGAATAATTCACTATTAATCTGAAACCCAAAATTATTTGCTACAAATTTACTATTACTCTTAAATCAAGACTTATTTACTATTAATTCAATACTTATCTCAAACCGAAAATTATTTGCTATTAATTTACTATTGTTCTCAAGTCCAAACTTATTTACTAATAATTCACTATTAATCTCAAACCCAAAATTATTTGCTATTAAATTACTATTACTCTAAACTCAAAACATATTTACTATTAATTCACTATTAACCTCAAACCCAAAATTATTTACTACTTATTTATTATTGTTTTTAACTCCAAACTTATTTACCCTTAATTTACTATTAATTTCAAACCCAAAATTATTTCCTATTAATTTACTATTACTCTTAACACCAAGCTTATTTACTACTTGCATTTCTGCCTGGCTTTGCTCAAGCCCTATGTACTGTTCCTAACTTGCCCTATGTGTGAATACACTTTATGGAAGATTTCAAATGTTTAGACCCGAAATTTGTCTGAGTAATTTCGTAGAGACCACAGAAGTCAATTTATTTTACATTTGACCTATATTTTGACCCGTGTAGAGGACTGGTAGTATAGAATGAAATGCGTGTTCATCTCACTTTCGGGTCACCAATTTGGAGTGGGACTGGTGGAGATATTATATATATATATATCCCCCAGTCGTACAAAATAGGAAAAATGAATTGAATTGAGAAACGAACAACGCGTTTATTGAAATAAACGAACTAGAATTTATTTTGTGAAGAAACAAATGAAAGAAAAGTGTACAGCACATGTTTAGTTTGGCGTGCATCTCTCGCTGTTAACTGGTTAGAAGGAAAGTCTATTGTTGTAGAGAGAGAGAGAGAGAGAGAGAGAGAGAAAGAGAGAGAGAGAAAGTCAATCCTGGCCATGGAGATAGAAAGTGTGTAAGGTGTACGTACTGTCTGTTGGCTCTTGCCCCACACATAGTAGCAGGGGACGTAACGCGTGCGGGCACATGCGCCCTGAAAGGGAGCGGTGGGTCCGTCAACCGCTTAGGTCAGGAGCTGAATCAAAAAAGGAAGAAACAGCTCAGGTCTCTTACTTTTATAGTTGTTTCCGGTGGTCTTTTGCACATGTGTGGATTTCCTTCAAAGGGAAAGTGATATTGCCCATGTGTGCATACGTGTGCGCGTATGTGTGCGTACATGTGTGTACCGATAGTGTGTGTGTGTGTGTGAATGTGAATGTATGTACATGAACGTGAATATATCTACGTGTGTGTACGTGCGTGCGTATGTAGAAAAAGAAAAATGGCTTGAGATGTGAACGCGTGTTTTTGTGCGAGACTAGAAAGGGCTCGTACACCCGTTATTATTATGGTCTCAAATCAAAACACAAAGTTTTACCCATATCTAAGTTACCTACATTTTAAATTTCAAGTCTTTAGACTCAAAATTGGCAGAGGAATTTGGTAGAATCTGCAAAGGTCAACAAATGTTTGACGGAGGATTTTTGTAGAGTTTTCAAAGGTCTAATCGTCGAACTTTGACCCCTTGACAACCAAATTTCTGGCTGAAAATGGATTAAAACGATTTTCCCAAAACTCCATACCCCTTATGTCAAATCTCGAGTGTGTAAACCGAAAATTGACAGAGTTATTTGGTAGGGAAATATACGCAAACAGACATTTTCACTTTTATATATATATATATATATATATATATATATATATATATATATATATATATATATATATATATATATATATAATCAAAAATAATCTAACGTAGCAAAGCATTGGGGGTTTGCGATTGTTCAAAGAAAAAAATAAATAAATAAACAGCGTTTCTAACCGTTAAAAAAATTAAATAGAAAACGCTAGACGCTGAGATAATCGAAGGGAGATAACCTCCATCGTTAAAATAACAAAATATAAAAAAATAACAGCGTTTGTAATTGTTCAAAAATAAAACAAAAATAAAAATAAAAAATATATATATATTAGACTGTGAAACTAAATAAATAACTAAAATAAAATAAATAATAAAAAATAACGAATATAATTAACCTTAGACAGCTGGTCCAGCATTACAGTAAGCTACCACACATGTACGGTCTCCCCAAAATACACAAAGACGGTATTCCACTAAGACCTATAGTGAGCTGCCGAGGCTCAGCATTACATCCACTGAGCTGCTACCTTGTGAATATAATAAACCCATTGGAAGGCAAGTCAGCAACACATGTTAAGAATTCAGCCCACTGCACAGAACTGATCAAGGATGCAGTGCATCCTGGATGCACCCATTGGTTCGCACCAAATGGTTAGCCTTGACATAGTCAGTCTGTTTACCAAAGTCCCAACAAGTGAGGCACTAACTGTAATTAGGGACAAACTAGCTGCAGACCCTGCCATACAAGAGCGCACGTGTGTACCATTGCCGAACATAATGGAAATGCTGACCTTCTGCATGGAATCATCCTACTTCAGAATGGGTACTGAAATATATCAACAAGAAGAAGGTCTGGCTATGGATTCACCGTTGTCACCGTAATGGCGAATATATACATGGAATACTTCAAAGACATGACATTAGGTTCAGCTTCCTTAAAGGCAACAATGTGGCTCAGATACGTTGATGACACCTTCATACTCGGGCCTCATCAGGAAGATGTCCAGATACTACTGGATCATGTGAACACAATACAACCGTCCATACTGTTCACAATGGAGAAGGAAACAAATAACCAACTGGCCTTCCTGGATATACTCATAACACGCACAGAGTGTGGGTTCAAGACATCTGTGTATCGTAAGGCCACCTTCACCGGACAATACCTAAACTTCAACTCCCATCACCCATACAGTGTCAAATATGGAATCACGCGCTGTCTACAACACCGAGCACAGACAATAAGTAGCGACCCTCATACGTACCAACAAGAAATGACTAGGCTAAGAGATACCCTTCAACGAAACAACTACCCTGATAGCACACTATCCACTAGAGGAAACAATAGAGTAAGGGAAGAAAGTGAGTCACAAAAACTTCCAACGGTCTGCCTACCATACATACAAGGCGTCTCCGAAAGAATTCAAAAGCTATGTGCCCCTTACAACATCAGGGCGGTATTTAAAAGTGAGTCAACTCTAAGAAGACACCTAGTCAAAATAAAGCCACCAATGGAGCAGAACCAGATCAAGAACTGCATATATTCCATCCCATGCAGCTGCAGCAAGGTTTACAAGGGCGAAACATGCTGCCCTCTTAAAGTAAGGGTGGAGGAACATCGAAAAGCAGTGACTAGAGGGGAGACGGAAAAGTCGGGTATAGCCTACCATGTATGGAAGGAAAAGGGTGACAATCACCCCCTCTGGGATGAAGTTAAAATAATAAACAGTGAGCCCCACTGGAAAGTGCGAAAACTCAAAGAAACAGCACACATGCTAGGACATAACAACCTCCTGAGCAAACCGAGCATAGAACTGAACACAATTTGGGAACCTCTAATCATAAGAGAGAACCTAGAATAACAATTTAGGTTCAACAGTCCCAAAAATTGATACATCATCGTCCTAGTGACACATGGCCGAGGCGACTAAGACGTTGGAACAGACATTGCAAGTCTCCAAGGTACTGAGTTCAATCCTGAGCGAAAGCAGTGGCAGTGACAACACAGCAATAGATGCAGCAGCAACAGCATTAAGCGGTAGCAGCAAGGACATCCTGAATGGAACGAGAACATGGTACCCCCGTAACAATAAAGGGTTGGGTTCGAAATTAAAAAAAACAGTTCCCAAGTTTGAGATACACCTGAAGAAGGACGAAGGATGATACGGCCGAAACGTAGTGGAAAAACACTGACGATGAGGAAATGAGTCCGAAAAACGAAATCCATAATTAAATCACCTCATCCAAGAACTATAGACAATTAATAATTAACCTTGGAAAATAATAAAAAATAAAAAGGAAGTAAAAAATAAAAAGTAACGAAGTTTACAATGACAATATCCTTACTAAACCTAGCAAGAGGAAATATTTATATTAATTAAATAGAAACTACAAAGAAAATAAAACATGCCTTTTTCCGTAGAAGACTTTTTAAGTTTAACGAAACTGGGGGAAGAATTGGACAAGTTACGAAAATCATAGCTCTTACAAATCGGAGAATATTTCAAGTTAGATGCAAACTCAACGATGAATAAAGTGGAAATAAAAAATATTATAGTGAAAGAATTAGTAGAAAAGGATCTTTTAGACTCATGTAATGTCGAAACAGATGACCATGATAACTGTTAGAATTTTTTTTGTACCAATAATAGTGCATCGCCCCCTGTTTACATTTATTATTTATATCTGGTTCTTATATTTGATTTTCTGTATTCCGTATCCTTTACGATTCTTAGTTTCATATATTTTGGATTTGTACGAAACTCCTTTTAATTTGAAGAAAAGGGAAATGCTAGCTCCTTGATGACGTCACGAGCTCAGCGCAAATTTCGAGCTCTTTTGAAATTCCGGCGACGAGGATATTGGACGTTCGTTTCATTGCCCAGCGCTGAAATGGAGTTTTGACGAGCCTCCTTCAAAGAAGAGAACCCGGCAAGAATACCCCGGACATGCGATGAGGCATGCTTCTGAAAACTATCTATGTGGCTACGGTTTGCATGTATTTGGAAGGAGTGTAATTTTTTTAAAAAGACCTTATTTTACGTGGCTACAGTATGCACGTAATTGGAAGGAGTATAATGACTTAAAAGGACTTTAAATCGAGAAAAAAAGAAAAAGGCACGTGCCTGACTGGCTTTCAATTTGTGAGTACGCTCCTAAAATTTATTACATATGAGAGTGTGATTAGGAACTACTATTTTGAATCATAATATTGTGTTCGTTCATGGATACAACATTTTAATATAAGAACCAGCGTTATTTTTTTCATTATATGTTACCTTGGCGTTCTTTGAATTTAATGTCCACAAAGGGAAAAATTTTCAACTAATTTTATTGTAAATAAAATCTCTTCTTCATTTTGAAACAAGACCTTTATAATTTTATTTTTTACCCTCCCTTTTTAGTTCATGCTTTTATTTTTTTTTTCAGGCTAGTTACTTTCGCATCGAATTTATCTGGAAACAAGATAAATTTCCGACATAACTTACATCTTCAATGAGAAATAAAAAAAACAAACATTAGAAATGCAAGAAAGAATAGAATTAGAAAAAATAGTTGAAAAAACTAAGATTACAGCTAGAAAATAGGAACCAAAGTACAAATAACTTTTCTATTAATACAATTTTCGATGTGGGAAAATACATAAGATTAGTACCACCATTTGATGAAAAAAGAGAAGAGAAATATTTTCCTCTTTTTGAGAAAATAGCTACAAATTTAGGATGGCCCTTTGAGATTTGGCCAACACTTTTGCAATCTGTTCTAACTGGAAGAGCAACTGACGTGTATGCCGCACTTAACAAAGAAGATGCCACTGATTATGACAAAATGCAAAATGCTATATTGAACGCATATGAATTAGTACCAGAAGAGTATAAGTTAAAATTCAAAAAAAAAATTTTTTTAATTGAAAATCATACTTTTGTAGAATTTGCAAGAGAGAAAACAAATCTTTTCAATAGATGGCTTAGAGAGAAAAAAAGTAAACAATGATTACGATAAGTTACATCAACTCGTTTTAATAGATTTTGAACGATGTGTTGATAAAGAAACTCAAATAGACAATAAAGAAATAGAAACTATTAATCAGCTGCTATAACCGCGAATACTCATAACATAACATTAAGAAAGAGTTATGAAAAGATAACCATCCAGGTTTCCATTCAAATAAGAGACCATTGCTTGCCTCTCACCCTAACAACTTATCACATAAAATCATCTACAGAAAAAGTAAGACATATACCCAATAGTCCATTTCCGACACAATCAAAAATTTCATGTGCATATTGTGGTAGAAATAATCACATCATATCTGAAGGCAGAATATGAAAAAGAGATTAACAAATATGAAAAAAACCTGCCAACCTCATTATTGCTCTTGCAAAACAATTTAGAAAATATTCTTTCTCTATAGAGAAAAACGTTTCCGATCCATCCATAGAAACATACAAACCTTTTATATCCCATGACTCTGTTTTCATAAACGATCCTGAGAAAGTTACACTCATAAAAATTTTACAAAACACAGGTGTGTCTCAAACTCTATTGCTTACCACGATCAGAATCGGCCTTCATGGAGGATTTTGTTTTATACAGAGAATGGAGTTGAGTGTTATAAAAGTACCACTTCATAAAATCTATATAAAATTAAAGTTCATAAATGACTTCATCATAGTCGGCGTTCGACCCACTTTACCAGTAAAAGGTGTCTCCTTATTCTTAGCTAACGATTTAGCAGGTGATAAAGTAATAGCAGAACCAATAATCACGGATACAGTAGAATTTAGTGAAGAAAGTGACGACGAAGAAGAAGAATATAAAAACTTAAACTCAATCTGTGTAGTCACTAGAGCTAAGGCAAAGAAACAAATTTTAGAAAACATAAATACTTCAAAACCAGCTATTCTAATAAAATTAAATGAAACCGTCTGATCACATAATCTAGAAAAAACTAAGGTACTTATGCATAATTTGAACCAGACGTAACTTAGCGTCCGATCGGCTTTGCTCGGAACATGACGTTATGCACTCGGGTTTGATTGTAATGTGACGTAAGATGTCAATCAGCCAAACAATGTACTGCAAAATAGCAGACGAACTTTTCAAAACAAAAATTGGAAGGAAATAAAAATCATTAGATTCATTATGCAGCACACACCTGAACAGCCCTTTTCTGAAAACTGTGTAAACACAAAAATGAATATCTCCAGTTTGGAAAAATATTTGATGATGCCGGAACAAGCGGTCTCATATTGTCAAGAAAAAAATAATTAATTGCTAAAAAAAACAAAATAAAAACAAAAGAAAACAAAAAAAAAACCTACGTTTCCTGTGATGAGAAGTGCATCGCCAAAAGAAGATCTGAGAAAAATGGATGTGGGTGGAGATGTACGCGCACGTAATGCACCCCAACCTCCCCATGTTAAGAATAGTTTTCATAATAAACACTCCCCTAATCTCCCCATGCTAAGAACGGGTTTCAAAATAGACACCCCTCCTCAACTTCCCCATGTTAAAAACGGCTTTCTGAATAGACTCCTCTCCCCATGTTAAGAACCACTATTACCGAAAAAAAAAAAAATAACAAACACAATTTATTAATCTTTTTCGTGAAAAAAAAAAGTTTCTTCAATTGTTACACAAAAACTTTTAAAAAAGCTTGTTACGGTAGATCGTTGTTTCTTGGTTTATTTTTTGCTTTGTTTATTTCTTCTGTTAAAATTATTATGTTTACATGTTTCCTTTATTTTTTTTTTTAGCAGCGTTTGTTACGCTTTCATAAGCAGCAAAGCTCGGCGGTTAACATCGTGTTCCAAGCAACGCCGATCGGACGTTGAGTTACATCTGGTTCAAATTATGCACAAGTACCAAAACTAATACTATAGAAACAAAATTAGATAGTACTACATTGCATAAAAAAAAAACACGACACAGGAAAATTACAAAATCAACTTGTTAGGGAACAAGAAAAAGTCAAATAAAGATACAATATGACTAGTATGCATCGTTGTTTTCAAGTGGGAGATAAAGTCTTAGTATTTTTGCCATTTCCGAGTTATTCTTTACAGGCAAGATATTTTGGACCATACGAAATAAAAAGAATAAAATTAATGAGGAAAATTATATTATACTCACTCACACGGGAATGCCTTTCTTGAATCCAAAAATGTTTACCACAGGTTTGAGGTTTCTGAGCAATGTGAAATGACGTCCATAAACCATTTTATGAAATTTCTATGATATATATTATTGCCAAAGGTTCTTCCTCGATTTGGCCATAGTACCTTTCTGTTGGTGTTAATGACCTAGATGCATGAACAGGAGTTTTCTGTCTGTCATCAGGAAAGTTATAAGAGATTATGGCTTCAACACCATATTAAAAACATTGGAAACTACAACAATGTCCAAAAATGGATTAAAATGTGTGCGATCTGAAGAAAGTGAAGCAAGCTTTCATTTTGACAAAAGCAGCTTTGCATTCTGGTTATTAGTTCCATGTAGTTTTTTTTTTTTTTTTTTTTTTTTTAGAAGGTGATTTAGAGGAGATAAAGCAGGTGTGATGTTATTCTGGCAAAAATGAACTTTAATGGCTTACTAAACCAAGAAAAGAAAGTAAAGTTTTGATATCTGCTGGAGCTGACATATCTTCTGCAGGTCCGGTCATCGACCTGTTTTAATCCAAGATATTTTATTGATGTTCGATGAGCAGAACACAAAAAACCATATTGTTATATATGTTCAAAAACGGAGATTAGCCATTGTAGAAGTTCATCTTGAGATGTACCTGAGATAATGATGTCATCAAGAAATGCCGTGGCTCCCGTTATACGTGTGAACATAGCATCCATAGTCTGCTGGAATATAGATGGTACTGTTTTGACCCCCAATAAAATAAAGTAGTTGGAAACAATTCATTTTCTTACAACTACTCAAATGCTTTGTTTAATAAAAATTACAATACCATCGCATTTTACATTTTTTATTAATAAAAAAGTAGTAAAAAAAAAGTAGTTAAAGAAATAACAATTCCTCTGCAATTACCGTGGCTTTTTCATTTTTTTCTTGCAATTAATCCGACGTGACTTTTCCTGGGCATTCATCGCCAAGCTCAAATATCAGCTAATGTGATATTGTAAACAAGTTGCGTTTTCCTAATAAAAAAAGGGTAACTCTGTAATTAGCATCCCAAATTCGCGTGTGAAGATTTGAAGGAATAAAATAGAGTTATTTCCCATGAACCAATGACGACAATTGCAAAAGTGCCCGCCAGTTATTTGAATTAGTCTTTTTATTTATAAAATGAAAAAAGTTCTTTAATTTAATTTCAGTCTAAAAAGTTCTCACGTGGCACGTCATCGATTTCTGCCGTGGCCCTTTCAAGATGCCGTTCTCAGCATATAATCTCGTGCCGTTTTCGCGTTATGTTAAAAACCGGGAAGTTAATTCTGCCTTTACAGAAAAAAAGAGAGTTATTTCCCCTTGACCATGATCTCGTCTTAACAAAATATTACTTGAAAATTGAAAACATTTTTAAATAAGAATAAAAATTATATTATGGGGTTCAGGGTCAGAAGTTTGAGTGTGCAGAGATCCTCATTTATTGAGACAACCTGATAATCATCGATATGAAGGATTTCCTTAGTAGCAGCAGCAATAATAATATTGATAGCGTTAAAGGGAAATTGCCCTGAATCAACATTTAATCGAATAATTAGACCAAATAATGAGTTGAGGTAACTACTTGTACTTGTTTTGCCATTCGCCCTGAATTGGCTCTATCCAGAGAATTCACCATGTCCTGAATGAATGCTGACCATGTACGAGAGTCTATTGCAGTAGCGGATACAACAGTTAACCAATCATGGTTCTAATGGCGAACCCAATAGTGAAGGCTTGTATCCTGTTTCACCATTCTGAGGCAGGTTTTCAGTCTCCACATTATTTTTTCCAATGCTGAGAAAGGGTTGCTTCAATAGCTTTTGTGGATGAATCCCACTAGATTACAATGAAAAGTGTGGCTGAACCAGTGAAGACATCTCAAAAGGATAGCTTGTTGTAGAAAGGATATGTAGCAGCAAGAATGAATATAATAATAAACTGTTTCCTCACGAACACAAAGTCAGCAAAGTCAGTAAAAACAAGTTACAAAATAGGATGGAGATTTTTTTTAAATTAATAAAAATAAAAATTTTAATGCAAAAAAATTAACCAGCTTAAAGACAAAGATAAATTGAGGTTTCTGCTTGCATACCATCCCTTTCCTGTGTGTATAGGTAAAGGAGTTACCTATTTCTGTGCTGAAATAGTACCCAGGAGGTATCTGCCTCTTAGGACTAAGTAAGAAGTGATGGAAGCAGCCATTTGCCTTTTGAGTGCAACTCAGCAATGAATTCTAGAACAATGACTTCCATATTTTACATTACGAAATTGATCAATCGTCTCTAGGTAGACGACAACGTTGATAATATTTTTAAGTCATTCTGCATTATGTGTTTATTGAAAACAAGGAGAGTAGAAAGTGCATAATGGATTTACTTTCGCCAACCTCATAACTCTTGCTTATCTTATTTTGTTCTTTAGTCCTCACATTCCATAAGTGATGTTTCTGATGAAGGTGGAAGAATTGCTGTTTTCTGGGTTATAACCTATTCATCTAATACTTATTGTTGGTTAGTTTTTGACCTTGAAGTAATAGTTTTTTTTAAAACTATTTATATCAAGTGGTTTCATGTCTTATCTGGAGCGATTTTCATTAAAAAAAAAAAAACGATGGAAGATAGAGATATGTTTACGTTATGTGAAGATTGCTTGAACAATGTATGGAAATGCTTACCCATGCAAGAGTTAACAGCAGATTTTAGTGATATCTTTGATAAAGTTGGAGTACATCAGGGTTCTGTATTGAGTAGTACATTATATTTTTCATTTCTGTCTTATAAGCATTGTCCAGGGAGTTTTGTATAGATCGTTCAGAAGGGATGCTGTATACTGATTATTTAGTACCTGTCTGTGAATAGCAATCTATTCTTAAGAAAAGAAAAGGCAAAAGATTACCATAATTCCAGTTGTTTGCACGCTACACAATAACAGCCAATCCTATCATTTTAGAGATCTACACACATCAACTAGGGGTGGCTAGAAAAATTCATCCACAAATTGGGATGTGTACACACGAGTGGATAGAGGTTATAATAGAAACAGTATAAGTATTCCTCACTAAAAAATGCCCCCCCCGTTCTCATTATCTGGATATTTTATTAAAAAGATACCTTATACTGAAAAACTAAACTGACACAGTGTTAAGAGGTCATCCTTTCAGGGATTACCTTCTCCTTTTGGCTTTATTCATGATGAAATGCCTTAGGGGTTACCCAGGTTATTTTTACTCTCAGCTCAGAGTGCTCTTTTTTGGAAGCTTGATTTTTCACATTATACCGACCTTGGGTCTAACTTTGGGGAGGCAGAGAAATAAAATACTGAGAGATTAATCCCCATCTTGAAAAGGATTTATTCTGCATGCTATATGTATCTTGAGACAAATGCAATAGAAGTATCCTAGTAAGAACAACCTGTACTTTGCCTTTGTGGAGTCAGAGAAAATTTTTGACGCGTGCCAAGAGATAGTGTCCATGTAAATGATTGATTTATGAAGGTCATTCAAGCAATGTACAGAAATTGCTCAAAGTTTTGTTACAATTAGCAGCACATCATAGTTCTATACTGAGTCGGTTACTTTTCATTTGTATCTGAAGCATTATCCATAATTTCATACAGATTGATCGGAAGAGATGTTGTACACTGATAATTTAGTGCTTGTCTTTGGGACAATGGAAAGTTGAAGACTTTAAATTTTACTTTCTATAGCATAGAGTGAATGCTACCAAAACCAAAGTAATTAATGGTGGTAGTGTTGGAATGCCTTAATAAAAAGGAAAATTAATCTGCTCAGTTTGTGAAAAGAAAGTTGGATGCAACTCAATTTTTTTATCGTACACGTAAACATTGGGTACACAAATATTTCAGAGAGCTGATGTGACAGGAAATGCACAGGAACTTTTTCTGGTATTTGTGGAACTGATCTATGCCTTTCCGGGACATCAATACGTGTCACTAAATTTGGGTATACTAACAAAGACACTGTGGTCAGTTGCCTCTGGAGTGCCTCAATTCAATTAAACATGCTATGCTTCTTTGTCAGAGCTATCAGTGGTTCTTTATGAGAGCTCAGGAGTCTCCAAAATTTGTGAATATGAGGGCCATATTGCTGACTTTTAGCTCTACGAGAGGCGTGCAATAAGTAATGCCCCTGACCCACTTTCCATAGCAGTAGAGCAACGAAACTTGGCACAGTTATTAGTCTTTCTCTACATAGGAACCACCCAGAGTTATGCATTTCTCCCATTGTTTGATGCAGCTCTGGAGACCGTTTTTGTAGAATACCTCAGGTTGGTCCTCCAACCACAACGTGACTTCAGAAATCAAGGCTGCATCATCTGGGAAATGCTTTCCTTTCAAAAATAACTTCATGGCTGGGAAGAGGTAAAAGTCAGAGGGTGCAAGGTCAGGAGAGTAGGGGGGATGGGTAAGGATTTCATAACCACATGACTGTGCTTCTGATCTGGTGACATGCGAGTTGTGGACCGGAGCGTTGTCCTGCAGGAGGAGGGTACCTTTGCTGATCTTGCCCTGCCTCTTGATTTTGATAGCTTCCCTTAATTTCCTCAAAACTGAAACATAATAGGCTCCTGTAATTGTGGTACCCTTTGCCAGGAAATCTGTCATCACTACTCTGTCCTGGTCCCAGAAGACTGTGAGCATGACCTTGCCAGCGTAGGGCTGCACCTTTGCCTTCTTTGGAGGTGGTGAGTCCAAGTGCTTCCACTTCATTGAATGGGCTTTGGTCTCTGGATCATAGTGATGGACCCAGGTTTCATCCTGTGTAATCAGTCCTTTGAAAAACTTTGACTCATCTTCTTGACACATCTCCAAATTCATCCTCGAGCACTTGACACGTTCTCGCTTCTGGAATGGTGTGAGCAACCTGGGTATCCATCTGGCAGACACCTTATGCATATGCAATTGGTCATGAATTATAGTTTCCACAGATCCTGTACTGATCTTGACATCTTGGGCTATTTGACGAATAGTAATGCACCGATCTTCCAAAATGGCAGCCTCAACTTGACGGACAGATGCCTTATCAATGGCAGAAGGGGGGGGGCGACCAGGTCTGGGAGCTATTTCCACAGACTTCCGACCATATTTGAATTCATGATGCCAGCGTTTTACAAGGTCATATGATGGGGCATTATCACCATAAGTTTCTTTCATTTCATCAAGTCTCCTGTGGTGTGCGTCCTTTCAAATACAAAAACCGGATCACTGCTCGACATTCAACAGGCTCCATTTCACACCTGACTTAGTTCAAACACCTGTAAAACAGAAACCACAATTAGTTCAGAGCTGTAATTTGCCACATAACCCGTAGAGATATAAATCATTGCACATGCAAAATTTCAGCTAGATCAGACAACTGGAAGTGGGTCAGGGGCATTACTTATTGCACGCCCCTTGTATACTGTGCAGATTTAATCTTCCTTAGATGTCATCAGAAATAAGCATGTCTTTAGGACTCATATTACACATCCATTTTATAATTATCATATCTCTCTCCATGTAATGCATCTTCAACTTTCAATGAATAGGTTTCTGTGTACACATGCCTGTTAGACTCTTCCCTTGATTTTGGTAACATTTTACTGGTTAGTAATAGCAAGAGTTCCTTGACATCACTCCATCCATTCATAACTTTTGCTGCTTATTAACAAAACAACTTCTGAACAACCTCAACTTTGCTATCTAAATACACTTTTTCTACATTTGAGTTTTTATCCAGCATCATTCTTACACTTCTAGCACATACACTGGTTATCATCTCTCAACCTACCAGTAATTCCACTGCACTTCTTGTGTACTCAATGGTTTCAGGTTAGAGTTGGAGGCTTACTTTCCAAGTTTTTAACTTAACGGGTATACCTCAAATTGTTGTTCTTCTGGACAATCCTTAGAAAACTCCATGAACAATGCTTCTAAGAGTACACAAATGAAAAGCAACAGCTTCAGCACAGATGCACTCCTACTTCAACATTAAAGATGTGTTGTTAATTCTGACACAATGCTACTTATTTTTGTACATTGCTTGAAGAACCTTCACCAACCATTTGCTTGCCTCTAATTTATGCTAAGTTCATCAGATAACTTCTCTTACCACTCTATCAAAAGCTTTCTCCAGATACATGAAAGCCAAGTACATGTTTTTCTTTTGTATTTGTTCCAGAATAAATATTGCATCAGTAGTACTATTGTTCTCAGGCATAAAACTAGATTATATCTTAGCTATGCTTATCTGATTTCTTATGTGCAGCTCAGTTGTTCTCTCAACTACTGATCAATCAATTTTAAACCCCTGTAATTACCTCTATCCAGAGCTCCATCTTTACCTCTGTAACAGGTCAGTGCTTCTCCTATAGTCTTAAACATCTCTCGAACAAGTCCTCCAGCTTTACTATTCTTCATCTCACAGCTTCCCTGTACCATTTCTTTCTCAATTCTTATAGCTGGTTCAGATACTGATTCTGCAACTTTGAGATTTGGAATTCACACTCTTGAAAAACGTGCTTCCTAAAATAAAAATGCAATAGATAATAAATGCTGTACTAGTGAGAGCAGCTACCATAGGATGCACTCAAAAGACATATACAAGACCTTTAATGAATATAAGAAAGCTGACTTTAAAATCATCAACTCGCAGTTTAAAATGCAAGTGAAAATAGTAATTGCACAAATGAATTTAAGGACTTTGAAACATTTTAAATTCATAAATGGATTTGAATTTGTTCAAATCTTTAGAATTGACAGTTCCTTGTCTGTTAATTTTGATTTGGGCCTCAGAATCAAAATTAGAAAATGCTAGCGGTGAGGCCATGAAATACAAATGCAGTCGAAAAACTCTTTACTATGGCAAAATCTGTGTAAAGTTATCGGTTGATAATGGCTTTAATATTGTCATATAATGATATTTGTGTGCCGGGCAATGCCAGTTGGCTTTGCTAGTATATTCTGATGTGTGACGATATTGTCTGATGAAAAAACGAAAAAGAAGCCTACAAATTTATTAAATATAGTGAGAAACGCAAATAAAATGGAGATATTCAAGTAACAAGTGTGGTCTGTTGTGGTTTTTGCAGTTGGGTGGTCTTTTTTATAAGCAGGTACCAAGTGACCACTTGGAACTGTGATGAATGGGACCCGAGCAACACCGGAGAAAGAAGGAAGAAGCTATAAAGCAGTAACCTGACTCAATGGGACAGTTGTAAGCATCGCCATTAAATTAGAATGAGAGATCACATAGGCGACAGGAAATCTATCAGACGGCAACATTCTATTTTTAGATATGATACAGGAGTGAAGTCAAGGGGCAAATGATGTCATGCATGTGCTGATCAGTGGTGTGGGGAAAAAAAAGGAAAAAGAAAAAAATAATTTTTTTTCTCTTGCTCAGTTAATGTCTAAGTGAAGAGACGTTTTTTGTGTGCTTGGCCAAAAATGGGCTTAATCACAGGAATCGCACATGGAGGACAATTTCCTGCCCTGAGGCATACATGGTTCCTCATTGGATATTACAGCAAGGATGGAATCATGACCGTTTCTGTAAATTGGAACTCTTACAAAATGAACTGGATACATCCTCCCGGAGTAGCAAGACGATTACACATTATGCCAAAAAGAAACAGGTTGGTGATATTTTCTCTTGCTAGCCGTGGTTCGCAGATTCATGTCAAATTCTTATCCCTTCATTGTCTCATGTGAAAAGGAAAAAAAACTTTGGTATATTCTTGAAGGACTTGTGGATATGGCCAAGATCCGTAAAGTCGTCTCCTGAATACTCAGTCGAGAAAACATTAATGTGCTTGAACCCTCATTTTTCCTATATTGTCAGGAACCTGTTGAGTCGTCCCATTGAACATTGTCAAAAAAACTTTCCTGTGCTTAAAACCTCATCACACTTTCTAATTACCAGGGGAAACTGAAAGACTAAGTTTGATACCCATGGCATTTTATTTTATCACTATTCTGTCTGTTGATCATATGCTTTTTATTTCAGTTCAAGTGCTGATTGTTTTTATAAAGAAAAAAATAAATAAATAAAAGCTGGAAAAAAAAAAAAAAAAAAGAAAAGGAAAAAATATGAAAATCTAATTATTTGGATTTTGAGTTATAATTGCAATTTTGTTCATTGTCTCTTCCCCCATTGTGTTGATCTGCTGACTCTATGCTCTTTTATTTTCGCTATGTTTTCATGACTGTTTGCATGGAGGATTACAAGGAATACAAGCCTAGCACCCTATTAGCCTAGACCCAACTGAAGTCATCTAGGAGCTTTTGATACCCAAGGGTTGAATATTTATTGAGAATCATTTGGATGGCACATCTTAGGTGGTAAATTCTCTTACCCTTCAACAAAAGACTATGCATGCACTAACCCTAAGTCCGAGTGTTAGGGCCAAAGTTAATTCTGTGCTCCAAAAGAGCGGATCGAGGATATAATAGAACCCAAGAATGGCCAAAGTCGGATGCCACCACAGAAAGAGGAGAACAGGGATACAGCTACACTTCTACCATTGGAGCAATTTAAAATGATAGAAATTTGTTCACGTTCTGATTTTGTTTCATGCAACGGACTTCCATTTCTTTACAATTAATCATTTGAATATTTAAAAGTCTCATACATTACTTGGGAATCTTAAAAGGAAAAATATATATCTCAGTCCCCCCCCCCTCCACTTCTTCAACAAAAATGTCGTATTTGTATGTCTAATCATTTAAAAGAGGATAAACAAAAAATGTATTTTCTATTTATAAAAGATAAGGACAATTTATTACTGGTGGAAGATCTTAGTTAAGCTAGAGCTGTGGAGATTCTAGGCTGTTGATGCCACAGATAAATCCATTTCTCCACAAAATATATCACAATTTGGATGGCCATAATCATTTTCAGTTTGAAAATTATGCAATTTAATTGAGCAAATAAATTAAATTTAGAACCCAAAGTAAAATCTTAAAAATTGTAGGTCTTTATTAAACAAATCAAATTTTATCAACTAACAACCAAACTTTATTAGTTCAATAGTAAAATCAGCCAGATCTAGCTGAAAGTTAGTTCATTTGGCAACAATGAAAAAAGCCAAAGTATAAAATATTTTATTTTTCAAATAAAATTTTACAAATTCAAACAATTCCTTTGGGGCAAAACAAATTTATCAATAAACAGAGAGATGAAGAGAGGAGAAAACTAGCTTGAAATGAAGAGAGATGGTATTGGAATGAGACAGGAAGGAGTGAGAGAAAGCGTAGAGAGAGGGAGGGAGAGAAAGCGTAGAGAGAGGGAGGGAGAGAAAGCGTAGAGAGAGGGAGGGAGAGAAAGCGTAGAGAGAGGGAGGGAGAGAAAGCGTAGAAAGAGGGAGGGAGAGAAAGCGTAAAGAGAGGAGGTAGAGAAAGCGTAAAGAGAGGAGGGAGAGAAAGCGTAAAGAGAGGAGGGAGAGGGAGCGTAAAGAGAGGAGGGAGAGGGAGCGTAAAGAGAGGAGGGACAGGGAGCGTAAAGAGAGGAGGGACAGGGAGCGTAAAGAGAGGAGGGACAGGGAGCATAGAGAGAGAGGAGGAGGAAGAGAAAGCATATAGAGAGGAGGAGGAAGAGAAAGCATATAGAGAGGAGGAGGAGGAAGAGAAAGCATATAGAGAGGAGGAGGAGGAAGAGAAAGCATATAGAGAGGAGGAGGAAGAGAAAGCATATAGAGAGGAGGAGGAAGAGAAAGCATATAGAGAGGAGGAGGAAGAGAAAGCATACAGAGAGAGGGAGGAGGAAGAGAAAGCATACAGAGAGAGGGAGGAGGAAGAGAAAGCATACAGAGAGAGGGAGGAGGAAGAGAAAGCATACAGAGAGAGGGAGGAGGAAGAGAAAGCATACAGAGAGAGGGAGGAGGAAGAGAAAGCATACAGAGAGAAGGAGGAGGAAGAGAAAGCATACAGAGAGAGGGAGGAGGAAGAGAAAGCATACAGAGAGAGGGAGGAGGAAGAGAAAGCATACAGAGAGAGGGAGGAGGAAGAGAAAGCATACAGAGAGAGGGAGGAGGAAGAGAAAGCATACAGAGAGAGGGAGGAGGAAGAGAAAGCATACAGAGAGCGGGAGGAGGAAGAGAAAGCATACAGAGAGAGGGAGGAGGAAGAGAAAGCATACAGAGAGAGGGAGGAGGAAGAGAAAGCATACAGAGAGAGGGAGGAGGAAGAGAAAGCATACAGAGAGAGGGAGGAGGAAGAGAAAGCATACAGAGAGAAGGAGGAGGAAGAGAAAGCATACAGAGAGAGGGAGGAGGAAGAGAAAGCATACAGAGAGAGGGAGGAGGAAGAGAAAGCATACAGAGAGAGGGAGGAGGAAGAGAAAGCATACAGAGAGAGGGAGGAGGAAGAGAAAGCATACAGAGAGAGGGAGGAGGAAGAGAAAGCATACAGAGAGCGGGAGGAGGAAGAGAAAGCATACAGAGAGAGGGAGGAGGAAGAGAAAGCATACAGAGAGAGGGAGGAGGAAGAGAAAGCATACAGAGAGAGGGAGGAGGAAGAGAAAGCATACAGAGAGAGGGAGGAATGAGAGAAAGGGTGAGATGGGAAGGAGTGAGAGAAAAGAGAAGGAATGAAAGAAAGGGAAAGGAGTGAGAGAAAGGGGGAGATGGAAAGGAGCGAGAGAAAGGGGGAGATGGGAAGGAGCAAGAGAAAGGGGGAGATGGGAAGGAGCAAGAGAAAGGGGGAGATGGGAAGGAGCAAGAGAAAGGGGGAGATGGGAAGGAGCAAGAGAAAGGGGGAGATGGGAAGGAGCAAGAGAAAGGGGGAGATGGGAAGGAGCAAGAGAAAGGGGGAGATGGGAAGGAGCAAGAGAAAGGGGGAGATGGGAAGGAGCAAGAGAAAGGGGGAGATGGGAAGGAGCAAGAGAAAGGGGGAGATGGGAAGGAGCAAGAGAAAGGGGGAGATGGGAAGGAGCAAGAGAAAGGGGGAGATGGGAAGGAGCAAGAGAAAGGGGAGATTAAGGAAGCAGAATGAAAGGGAGAGAGAAACATGAAAAAGAGATAACAAAAAAGGAGAAAAGATGCAGAGGAGAGAGAGAGAAAGAAAAAAAAATCGTATGCAAAAAGAGAGGGTGAAAACGAAAGGGGAAGTGAAACAGTACGAAAACTAGAGGAAAGGGCAAAAAGGCCGAAAAGTAGGAGAAAAAGAAAACAAATTTACAGAAAAGTCTTCACTAAAAGCCAAGCAAGTTTATTAAAAAAAATCAATTAAGTTTCGTTTTTATAAGGAGCGGCAAATTAAGGTGTTATAAAAAAATTATTTTTTTTGTCTTCTGTTTTTGTTTCCATTTTTCTTCGAAAAGTTTTGATTTTTTGTTGTTGCATCTATTCAGCAGACATGCCAGTTTTTTTTTTTTTACTTTTTTTTTTGCCATTTTATTTACAGTAAAAAAAAAAAAAAAGTTTATTACTTTTGTTTGTAAGTCACAGTCAGTTCAAAGGAAAAGTTTTCAAAAAGGAGGGGGGGGGAGCCGCCGCAGCACAAAAAAAAAAAAAAAAAAAAAAAAAAAAAAAAAAAGAAAAGGAAGATAAAAATCCACTGAGTGTTTTAAGAGTGGAGGGAGGAGGGTGTATTCTCTTTATTCAATTTGTTTATTAAAAAACAAAAAATGAAAGTAAAAAAATGTAAATTTTAACAGAAGTTAAAATCTGTTATATGATTTAAAAAATTGAAATTTCTTTTTCTTAAAAGAAAAAACAAGAAAAAGACTCATCAATCTTTTTCATTCAGTTGGAAGACGTTAAAGGAACTCATTTCATGTTTGGTATATAAAAAGGGAGATAATTAAGAAACCACAGCTGGTGAAAAAAATTTTCCGCATGTAGATGAGGGTAGGGGTGTAGAAGAGAGGGGTGGAGGAAACTATTATGTCAAAGGTGGTTGCAGCGGCTAACCACAATATCCGTCAATTCTTGCTGGAAGGAGACTGTTTCAAGACATCACAGCATTGACTAATCACCACATTCTTATGACTTATTCGGGACGGCCTTTATCGGAGTCTGTGGATTAGCCAATTGACGTAAACGGATCTCACGAAAGTATTTCAATTCATCGTAAATTATTCCTAGTCAAAGAGAGAGAAAAAAATATTAGTACGCCCACAAACTTTTCAAAAATAAAATTTTTTGGTGTTCATGTAGTCTGGTGATATTTTAAACCAATGCATTTCAGGTGAAAACATTACATACTTAAGTGTCATGTCAGAATTAGTATAAATTGCAAAAATTAGAGAAAAATGATCCAATAAAAAATAATTACTAGTAAAAACAGAACTTATCAAATTATCAAGTTTTATTGCATGTTTTAATGTGGAAAAGCTATACAATCCATTCTGTATGACAAACTGACTTATCTCCCTTGACTAAAATTCAAGTGTCTGACATTTTTAAACGCATTTTTAAAGAACAATTATGGATGGCTTTTTGTTAAATATACATCTAGCACATCTATTAGATCATCTTTTATAATTTTTGGAATTTATACTAATTTCAACATGACATGTAAGTAGATAATGTTTTCACTTGAAATGTGTTGGCTTAAAAGATCAATCTACACAAGCACCATTTTTAATTTTTGGAAATGAAAAGATAAGAAAAGTGGATGTTTAAGCTGTAAAAGATCAATTGTTTTATTTGGATAAATTTTGTATACTTTTTTTTTTTTTTTTTTTTTGACAGTTCCATAGAATTTATGGAAACAAAAATCCAATGAATTAAATTAATAAAATTGGGATACCCATATGTCAAGATATTTTATCTTCCTTAAAATTTGTTTAAATATTTTAGCATATTTATAAAATATTTATAAAAAAAATGTTTATATTAAACTAGTCAGCTTCACTAGCTCATTGTTTTGCAAGCTTGCTATTTTAAATATTGGAAACCAAAATTTGAAATATTTAATTTATAAGTTTCTTGTAAAACACAAGATAAATTTCATAGAAATAAATATTAACATTTTAATACAAATGTATACATCATTGAAATAAGATTGTAAAGAAATGAAAAGAACAAAATTTGCCTGAGTGATATGTGGATGAGGGTCTCTCTTTAAAAAAAAAAAAAAAAATTTTTAAACAGTAATCTGTTTAAAATTAAGTCAGTCTCCCTACAGGTCGGAAGTGAACATTTAAACACAATCAAAACATCATTCAATTTAAAAAAACAATAAGAGAAAATGTGATATCGCTAACAGAGGTGCGGGGGAAGATAAAAGGCAAGTAAGCAGTTATTCTTTCTCCCTTATATAAAATTTTGTTTATATCTCATTGATATATTTTTCTTTCAAACTAGCAGCCTTAGTTTAAGAGTGCCCCTTTTGGGGAACTGGATTTTCTCCATATTAAAAACCTCTATCCTTGTGGGAGAGGTAAGTAAATAGGAACATTAAATTAAACTCCCTTGAAAATTAACAAAGTATATATTTTAATAATTGTTTTAGCAATTTATTCATTTTTTTGTATCAAATCACCTTAATTACTGTTAATATCAACATAACTATTGCATATTTTCATTTAGATAATTGAGCAAAATTCCTTCATTTTTGCAAAAATAAAATCAAATAAAATTGTGAATGATAATGGCCTTGATATTCAAGGTTTCACACTGCAACAAAAAGCTACCAGAGGTGGATGGGATTTTTAAAAATTATTTTATACAGGTAAATTCAAAAATAGAAAATAATTGCAGTCTAAAAAAACTTTTCATCATTTATACAACAAGCAAGGTTTTAGGTATACATAACTGAACAAAAAGTAAACTATGAAAGTATGAGGCAATGAGATTTAAAGTATGTTTAGTGGAGAAAGGGATGGAGAGTGGCATATGAGAGCCTTCATGTAAAAAGCATTCATACAAACACAATGTCATAGAAAGGAGGAAGCACTCACTTTTCCACTCTTCTGTTGGCATGTCTTGATTTTCATACGGATCCTCATAGACCTCAGAATTTGGTTCATCTGATGGGTCAGCATACTGCTTCAGATATGCGTGAGTTAGGGCCTCTTCAGCTGTGATTCTCCTATCAGCATCGAGGACAAGCATTCGACTCAAGAGGTCAATGGCTGCAAAGAAAAGAAATAAAGAATCTGTAGAGACAAGTCAACAAAAATGATTAGAAAAATGGTTTTGTAAACCATTAACACAAATGGTTTATTACGGATTTTGTGTTCTATGAACATATTATCGACAGTCAGTTTCTTGAAGGAGAAAATGTGAGGAGTTTGTGTGTGTGTGTGTGTGTGTGTGTGTGTGTGTGTGTGTGTGTGTGTGTGTGTGTGTAAGAATAATTATTTTCCCTAACAGAACAGATTTTCACCACTACTACTTTTATGTCTATGAGATTATTAAAATTAAAACTGAAAATATAACCTTGTTGCTGAATTTAATAATATTTGGTTATTTTATCAAACGATCTATTAACAATTCCAAAGAATCTTCTTTTGAACAAATGTTTTACTTTTGTAAAAGAATTGATAGATCAGCAGATCATCAATGGGTAAAATGAAACGGGGGGGGGGGGGGGTCGTACCTTTCCTTAAGCTTTATTATGTTTAAAATGGTGGGTATAAATTTATTTTATATGGATCAGATTTAAATGGGAATAATCCTGTGCTTTTTTTGGGCCTTATTTTGATATTTTTTTTATCAACCAGTTTTTTTTGTTTTTTTTTTCTGTGTACAATTAATTTATGAAGACATTTGAAACAGATTTTACTTAACAAATTGTGTTACATAGCGAAAGAGAAGAAAGTAAAACAATAGTGTATTTATATTTACACTTGAAAAATATTGAATTATATTTGAATTACATTATAGAAATTACCAAATAACGATAAATTTATTTTGAAGATAAAAAAATCATATCTTAAAAAATAAACAAGCTTTTGACTTATAAAAAAAAGTCGAAATCAGGTTCTGGCATTTATTTTTGTTGTTTATAACGAAAGTGTAATCAAAAATAAACATTCTATTTTTAAAATGATCTTTTGTTTTGTGAATCATCAACACATGATGGCAGCCGATTCACAGACAAATCATAAAAATGACAAGCCCATACACATCAGGAAAGACAGATAAAAAGCACATCAGCAATGTGATATGCATACTGACAAAACGACAAAGCACATTAGCTGGACAAAGTCAGTAAACCGTCTCAGTTCAACAATTAATCGAAATTGCTAGCAAATACCATTAGATAACAATGCAGATTTCACAATTACAATTCAACCATTGATCAAAGAGCCAAACTAATTGCGGATTTGAAGTCAGCATCTGCGATTCATAGTCTTTTTCAATGCCATAAACTCTTGAACATTTTTTTGATACTCATTAAAAATTACAAGCATGTAAAAAAATATTAGAAACAAATGTGCCAATTTTATACATGTTTCCTGTCCAATTTAATATTTTCTACCACAAAGCAACAGAACATACTTATAATTGTTTATAGTTTTTTATTTTTTTAATATAAAATCATTGTATGTATTGTTTACTTTGAAGAGAAAACATTTTTCTTTAAATGGATAAAAAATAAATTTTTATTAATGTTTCGTTACACAATGGAACTATGTGGAGAGGTAAAACAAATTAATTTTGTATTCCTATGTCAATTTTTATTAAAGTAGGTAAAAAAAAGCAAAATATTTTATTTGATCGATGCTGATGTGGATAGCATTAGCCTTCAGTTCTAATATTTTTATGCCATTTTTCAGGGTTTGAATCTCACACTAAATTAATATTTTTCCCTTGATATATATAATCCAATATTGTTAAGCAGATCATATATCAATGAACTACCACAATTTGTATTCTCAAAAATTTGAAAATAAATCTGTTAAATAGAAAAATTTCTGGCTTTGTAATTTGGCTGACATTTTGAAGGAAAAATTTAAACCAGAACAATGCATTACTTGTTTTGATCAGGCTATTGTTCTCATTTTGTTCTTGTTGGTGTAACCAAAACCTTGCACAAATAACACTCAAGATGAAAGCATTAGTCCGATCAAAACAAGTAATACAAACGATCAGCCCTCATCTAAAAAATTCAGAACAGAACAATGTAATCATTTTTTTTTTTTATACAGCTTATAATACATAAAAATATAGCTTATATAATACAGCTTATAAAACTGGATTACAAATGAAGTTCTTATGAAATTAAAAACAAAATTATAATTAAGGTTGAGTACTTAAAAGAAAAAATAATTTTCTTACCAAGTGGACTTGCACTGGCAAAATAACAGCTAAAATCGGGCCGTTGGTGATTGGGCAAAGTCCGGACATATTCTCGAGCCTGGAAGAAAAATAGCCACAAAATTATTATGATTATATATTGATTATTATAGGTTGAGAAGAAAATTCTTGTGGAATTTTTAATTTTGATTTCAAATAAGTTTTCATTATAATACTTTTACTTTATATATCATTTGAAAGAGCGTTTTTTGCTCTATCTAATCATATAAATCATAATCGCTTTAAAACAATTATCTCTTCTTTTTACGTTAAATACAAGATAGAAAAAAAGTAAATTCACACATTTTATTTATTTCTATTAATGCTAGGCCGAAAAACTGCTGAAACAACTCGCAATATTAATGCAGCATTTGGCCCAGGAATCACTAGTGAATGCACAGCACAATGGTGGTTTAAGAAATTTCATGGTGGTGACGAGTCTTAAAGATGAGCATAGTGGTCACCCATCAGATGTAGACAATGATCAATTAAGAGCCTTAGTTGAAGCCAATCCACACACAATTTGCTTCTGAATTACATGTAACGTATACAACGATTTCCAACCACTTCAGAGAGATTAGTAAGACAAAAAGCTTGATAAATGGGTGCCTAGCGAATTGAACAACAACCAAAAGAAACGCCGTTATGAAGTGTCATATTTCCTTCATTTACGCAACAAGAACGACCCGTTTCTCAACCGGGTTGTCACTTGTGATGAAAAGTGTGTTCTTTACGACAACCAGTGATGTTCAGCTCAGTGGTTAGATGACCACGAAGCTCCATGACATTTCCTGAAGCCACAGTTGCATCAAAAGAAGGTCATGTTGACTGTTTGGTGGTCTATGTCCAGTATCACCCTTGTAGGCGAAATCATTGCAGCAGTGAAGTACTGTCAACAAATGGATGAAATGCATCAGAAACTTCAACAACAACACCCAGCATTAGTCAACAGAAAAGACCCAATTCTCTTCCACAACAATACCCAATTGTACGTTGCTAAACCGACCCTGCAGAAGTTGAATGAATTGGGCCATGAAACTGCCTCATCCCCTATACTCTCCAGACCTCTCACCTACTGACTACCATTTTTTCAACCATCTCAACAACTTTCTGCATGAGAAATGCTTCAAAAACTCAAGCGATATCAAAAATACCTTCAGCGACTTTATCACCACCAGAACACAAGATTTTTACGTTACTGGCATAAATATACTTGTTTTGCATTGGCAAAAGTGTGTCGATTCTGATGGTGCTTATTTCGATAAATAAATTTTTATTTGAGCCGAGACATGTTCATCTGAATTTAAAAGTTAAAAAACTGCAACAACTTTCTTGTAAACCTGATCTATATTTTCAGTTATTTATCAATCTCAACTTTTAAATAAAATCTTTGATAAAGAATGACATTTAAGTGTTTGAAATCTTGTTGCCGTGCAACTTCAATTCCAACAGCCAACATCAATCTTGTTTTACATTTAACTTCAAGGACAATTCTTTCTACCCTTGAAAATGGATAGTGAAATGATCAGAAGCATTCAAGAAAAGAATTTGATTATGAATTTTCAATCAACAGATAAATTTATTACTTGGTTAGTCTGTTTTATGGCATATCAGCACTTTGAGGATGTGATGGTGGGTATTTAATGTCCAAACATGATTAGCCTATTCTAAATGATTCAATGTCTATGATAAATTGAATACAAGTTGATATATTACCAATTGTTGATGATAAATTCCAATTTCATAGTTTTCTCAACATTCATCATCATATTGAATTTAATGTCCATTTTATGTGCTGGTATGTATTGGATACTTTCAGAAATTGACTTCCAAACTAAACTATCTCTGAACCGGTCTTTATTTATTATTTTCTCTCAAATCCATTCTTATCACTTCCTCCAATGTTTTCATTTCCTGTTCCCTGCTTTTCCTGACCCTACTATCTGAACTCAAGAACTCTTCATCTTCTAACGTGGTTGTATGATCAGTCTTCTTTTGGATACCTCTCCATTTATTATCCAGATTGAATCTTCATCTGAATTCATCAGATCTAAGCCTGTCTTTATTCTCATTACAAATCCATCAAATCCTTCTTATATCATTTACCTCCATGCAACGCATATCACCAATCCTCACTTCCATACATCATTACACTGCATACTCAGACTTTATTCTTGCTCGAAAATGCTAATGATTTGCTGATTAATAATGGCACAAATTCCCTGAACTTGCTCAAGTATTAATGTATAAATGAGCATCATCATTTCGATAGAATTTTTCATAAGCATATAATTGATTTCACAATGTGTTAATATTGAATATAACAATCACTAGTTTGGCAAAATATTCAACCAACTGTTTATTACTGAACGATTATGTATCAGATATAAACTTTTTGTGGACATAAAATAAATATGGAAAGCTTGCTACCCCCCCCCCCAAAAAAAACTCAGTTTTGATGAGGATTCACTTCCAAATTGATTGCAATAAAAGTGAAACAAAGGAAGTTAAATTCTATGAAGGTTAGAAACAACTGCTAGTTAAAGAATTAAACTCCAGTAGATAAAATTAATTACATTGTAGAGTTGACCTTCTCCAAAGGAAAAATTAAAACTTATTTTCCTGGTCACTCCAATAAAAGCAGGCAATATCCATACACCACCACAAGAAAGTATGTAACATGTTTACATCATTAGAAAGAATCTAATCAGTTCCACAATTCGTTTAATGACTCCAATGAGTGCAGTGAATCTGTCTTAAGAGAAATGTCTTTTCATACTAAAATTGTCCTAGAAGTTTATTAAACAAACTTAATTGAAACATTGTTATCCAAAGATTTTGTGTAAGCCTTTCACGGAAACCTGAAAAATGACTATTTACTTGCTTCCAACTAGGACTGCAAATGGCACTAATTCTAAATTAATATGGATTATGGAGAATTGGCGATGGATGCAACAGCAAAGATGTCACATTTTTTTTTCACATTCTTTTCCTCCTTCGCGGTACAGGTTCAAGCCTGCTTGCCAGTCTAATATATAAAGTTCACTGTCTGTTTGTCTGTCTACCACCAGTTTTTCAAGCTGCATTTCCTCCAAGACACAAGGTTGCAGAGAGGGGCAGGTCAAGTGATCATTTTTTTTTTTTTATATAAAAGCCAGTAAAAATAGCTGTTAAGGGGTCAAAATTAAAAATTAACTTAGGCATAAGTTGACTTAAAGTGCTCTTGTACATATGTGCAAGTATACATTTATATGTATCTGTTCATTTTTAACTATTTCTTATCCATCTGATGATAGCTCAAATAGTAACGACTAAGGCCGAAGTGCTAAATGTTTTTGTTTTGCCATTTCATCAATACTATATATTGTGTAAAATATAATAATCAATAATAATTGGCCCTACAATAAATACGAAATCTGCATAAATTAAAATATCATTGTTAAGCTTATTTTACAACTGGGTAACACCAGGCGGCCAGCTAGTAATCTCTCTATATTTATTGATGAACATATAAACAATTTTTAGTTAGTTTTTTTTTTTTTTCTTATATTAATGTCAATGTCTGTGTGTAAGCATGTTCCTTACAGAAGGATTAGAGAATCTGCATAAAAACTAAAAGTGTATTTACATGTAAAGTTTTGCATGGGAAGACAATGGAAGAGATACCAAAATTTTAATTTATTCTAACTGATGATAGGGAGTGAAATGAGGAGTAGTAAAATATAAATTTTTTAATGTAATATCATAAAATAAGCATAGTAAAAAAGAAGATAGTTTTCCTCATTAAAGCAAAAATCAGATCTTCCTGCTAGTTACATATAAAAGTTGCCTTACTCTAGAAAGATTTATTTTCTTTTGAGAACAAAACAGTGTTATACTTTAAATTATTTATTTAAAATATAAAAATTAATCTTACTTACAAATTAAGCAGAAGGTCATCAAATGTGTAAGGATGGGTGGAGGTGTCTTACTTTTAACTGGACATGTTCTGACTCCTTAATCCAAGCCCTATTTCTCTGTTTAAATGAAAATTATACTCCCTCTAAGACAGTTATGTTTAAAGGGAGATAACTCGCTTTGTGCCTTGAAATTACGTTCCTTTGTCAAAAAATATATTAAATGAGGATATATCTATCTTTGTTAGGGACACAGCATTATAAAATACAATTATAATATGGATGTTACCAATCATGATCTAGCAAGACATTATCAAATTCATATCGTATTTAGTCCTCCATCCATTGTATTACGTTTTAGGTAGATCATTTTAAATGTAAATAGTTTTATCTTTTTATTTCACCATTTAACAATCAAAACACCTTCATTCTTTCATCATTAAATGATAACAAAATTTAAAAGAAAAAAGTCAAAAATCATAATGACAGAAATTTGCAGAAGATTTCCTCCACATGTCTAAATTTTTTTGTCATTTAATTTCAAATTATATTTTTATATATCTTCATATTACAGCCCAATAAGCACCATGTTTGCATATAAAATTGCTTTCTTTAATTTCACTAACCTGTTCAATGTTTAGGTGGAAGAATTCAATTCAGCATGTTAGGTTGTCGGATTTTCAAAGTCAAAACAATAACTTAAATTGAAAAATCAAACTTTGCTTTTTAACGAGCCAATTTCCATTTGTTATTGTTATACCATGATATTCACAATAAAATGCTTCACTACAATTCATTTTAAAAATTACTTAGACTGGCTTGGACATTCTGAAACATTTTTAACCGATGAATGAAGAAAAAAATTGAGCAACAGGTTTGATTAGTTTTACAGCACATCAACCCTTTTCAGGATATTTAATGCCAAATTCAATAATTTTGGAACAAAAGGTGTTATTTTTCAAGTTATTTATATCTTCAAATATATATTCATAATGTTTAGTTTGGTTATTTTGTGGAGAAAAATTTGCTTTGCTTTGCAGGGTGCATTAAAGTTAGGAAGCCAATATCTTCAAGCAGCTTGATCTGGTAGCACTAGGTCAGTAACAGGAGTAACTCATAATACAAGAATATAATAAAAGTTGTCTTTTAAACTAAAATTTTATTTTTTCTGTATAAGTTTAGAAAATGAGCTAACAAATAAAAGCTAAAATGACTTGACTGCATCCCGGGCAAAACCGGATAGGTACAGCTAGCTTGATATTTTCTTCAATAACTTCACATTCAAAAATATTTATTATTTCATTTTTTTTGAAAATAATCTTTCAATTCCTATACTGATTGAACACCAAATTCTCAAATGATAAAAAAAAAAGTTTATGGTTCAAGAAGGATGTTCAATTTGCTACATAAATTTAACAAAAGTTAAAAAGCTTGTTTATAAACAGGATTATTTTCACTGGTCAAAAAAATCAAGTGAGGAAGGGAGGCATTGCTTTTAAACTTACATAGAAAACTGAAGCCTCCTCCTAACAGTTGAAAAGTCATTTTTTTTTTTTTTTTTTTTTTTAAATTCAAAAATGTTTTTACTATCAATTATCAGAAAAATAAATAAATAAATAACAGAAAATTTTTGTGCAGAAATGTCTGCCTAGGAATTTTATTAATGAAAAAATCAATTATTTTTAAAGCTTAATAGAATTAAAAAAAAAAAAAAAAAAAATCATGTTTAAAAGTAAAAATCAGGAAGGAGCAATTGTGATATACGTACATCATGACTGGAGATGTTTTCGATAAATTCTTCACTCGGTTTTCCCAACATGGCAAGGATTTTGTTCAATTGGTCAATGGCTGATTAAAAATGGCTTAAGGAAAAGAAACATTGATGCATGGCAACAGACGTCATTGATCAGATTTGAACCCCAGATGAAAAGAGAGTTTGCATAAAGAGTTAAACATGGAATCAACCTACTTGAGAAAAGTAACATTCCAAGATGGTTTCCAGATAAGCTCATTTGAGGGTCTTTTTTATTTTTTAATTTTTTTACACAGGTATCACCACATTATCAAGGCCAAGAGGCCACTCAAAGATAAATGTTAAAGAGCGTACAGTAGAAATTGGACAATATAGTTATCATTAGTAATGAAAATTTGGTAAATTTGTTAACTTATATGGAATAGCTCATCAAGAACTTATTTACATTAAACTTGAAGACAACCATATTGTGGAAAGCAGGAAAACGGAAGACAATTCCACAGGTGTGCAGTTCTAAGAAAGAAGCTTTGTTCATGGAATCTACGTTTTGGTTTAGGCACAGATAAAGAGTGGGGGGAATTATTGATAGTGTTTTCAACTAGACGAGTGTTTCTTGTGAAAGTTTGGCGAAGGAGGACCGTAGACTGAAGCTACGTCAAACACTTTCCATGAAAATAATGATAAAGCAGAGACAAACTTGCAACATCTCTTCTGTGAGATAGAAGTTGTAGAGAAGAGAAAAGGACATCTACGAGGCTACGAAGTCTATTTTGAACTCTATCAAGGAAGGACAAGTCTTTTCTAGCAGCTCCTTCCCAGATGTGGCAACAGTACTCCATCCTTGGACGTACCTGGCTCTTATATAGAGAGAATTGCATCAGCAGTGAGATATCTACTGGATTGATAGAAAGATCCCACCATTTTTCCAGTGGCCTTGGCAACAGATTTTATGTACGTGTTTCATTTAAGATCAGGAGTAAAGGTGAAGCCTAGAAGCTTGTCAAAACAGGCCTCCCCAAGACAAAAGCCATCCATTTCAATTGATGTCAGATGGGGATCAGAACGTTGATGATGTAAAGATAGAAGCTTGGTTTTAGATGCATTAAAAGTAACCAGCCACTCCTTTCCCCATTGTACCATGTGCTCAAGATCAGAGGAGAGAGAATCGGAGAGAACTTGGTCGTTTATGGTCTTAGATGTGCTACCATAGATGGTAGTGTCATCAGCATAAATGTCTACAAATGATTTAAGGATGTGATTTGGAAGATCATTAATGTAGATCAGGAAAAGAGTTGGGCCCAGGATGGACCCCTGAGGGACTCCAGCATTTACTGGTTAATTTAATTGTTGCAAAATGTATCTATGTTCAAAATCTAAAAAGATAGTTTTAGCAAGGATTTTTGTTTGTTTTAACTAAATTACAAAACTAAAGACAAATATTATACAAATAAAGTTTCAACTTATGGAGAAAAAAGTTATTTTACTTTTTAAATAGTTTATTTTATTTTGCAACATTTTTTTTAATTATAACTAAATGTACATAATTGAACTAATCAATCAATTTGATTTATATATAAAAGTTATCTTTTGATTAATTTGGCTGGCTAATTTTCCAGGGAAACAAGTGTTTTGCGGTAATGATGACATTAGTTTCCCAATAAGCAACTATTACAAACCAGACCAATTCCAAGAAAACACTAAAAAAAAGATTTCCATCAAGGACTTCTGAGAGATCCCATAAGACAATATCAACGGTTTGATGCTTTGTCTAAAGTGATTTTTATTAAAAAAAAAAAATTTTTAATTACATATCCGAACTAAAATTATTAATCAATAAACTTATTCTATTTATATTTATAGCGATATTCAACCAAGTCAGGATGAGCTGGTTTTCTTCTTAGAATACATCACATCTTAAACCATAACAGATTAATTATGATATGAAAACAAATACCAAACCTTATTTCCAACAAACCTGAACCAAGTGTATGGAACAGGACACAGAAACCACATACACTCAACAAACTAGTTTCAGACATAATAACAAACCTTTCACCAGAAAACACAATGACATCTTTCTATTACATACAGGATATACGTATATAAAAATTTGAAATTAAATTTTGTAAATTAAAAAATTTAGGACAAATTCATTATTTGACAAGGACTACAAAAATTACATCTTTTTTTCTTTAATCCATGGATTTTCAATAAATGGCTCATCTCATCAGAAGAAATGTTTTAGCAAAATAATGTTTATAGGCAGTCATAAATTTTGCTATTTAGTACATAGATTGAAAGCATAAAAGCCAAGATTAAAAAAGGATATTCCATGGTATACTTAGGTTCAATAAAGGAAAATAAAGGCATAATCGTAAGATCCAAGGCAATGAAGAAAGATATAATCCAGACCAAATGGAGAGTTTTTAATGTTTAAATATATGCATATGAAGTAATCCATAAAGCGCAATAAGATAAAATCCATTGCAGATTGTAATATTTCCACAAGCATACTGCATGAAAAGTTTTTCTGAAATGTTTGTTAGATAATGTTTACTAAAAATTTACTTATAAAATTAATATACAAGTTAGAAACATCCAAGGCATGAAAATTGTTAAACAAAATGTTTTTACTATAGGCTTTAAAAATAAAGATACAAGATTCAATTTGAAATTTATTTATCTTCAAAGTGCACTTTTATAAATTTGACAAAGTAAGGTATAAAAATTTAATTTAAATTGAATCCAAAAATTACCTTGGATTTATTTTATGTAATGTACATTTCATTGCAATTTAAAAACATTATCTTTTATCTAGCAATTAATGATATAGATATAAAATTTTCAATTATTTTTTTTTAAAAGTGCAACAGAATGTACATTACATAAAATAAATCCAAGGTAATTTTTTGGTTCAATTTAAATTAAATTTTTGTACCTTACTTTGTCAAATTTATAAAAGTGCACTTTGAAGATAAATAAATTTCAAATTGAATCTTGTACCTTTATTTTTAAAGCCTATAGTAAAAACATTTTGTTTAACAATTTTCATGCCTTGGATGAAATGCTTTTCTAACTTGTATCTTATCTTTTTAAGATTATATTTTAAAACTCTCCTCTCTATTTCAGTTTGTATTTCTCCTCACACCACAACTCATTTTTGCAACCTCCTCTTTGTATTATTACAGGTCTGAATATTCTTGCTGTTTCAGTTTGTATTTATCCTCACACCACAACTCATTTTTGCAACCCCCTCCTTGTATTATTACAGGTCTGAATATTCTGTTTCATTTTGTATTTCTCCTCACACCACAACTCATTTTTTGCAACCCCCTCTTTGTAATACAGGTCTGAATAAGGAGAAAATCTTAATTTTTTTTTAACAAAAACTTTAAAATAACTTTTTAGATTAAATTTTTTTAAACTTCTTTCAGAACAGAAAATCTTTAAAATTCAATAAGGAACATATTTCATATAGGTTTCATTAACAAATATTCAGTACATAACGAAAAAAATAGAGATGAAAATTTCAAAAGGACTGTATAACTGGTTACGGTCAATAGTAGTCCTCACCAGCAAAAGTCTTTGTTATTCTATTATTATTTAAAACATTTTGTGTCCTGCTCTTTCGCGCGAGGACTAATTTTAAATTAATATATTTAAAACATTAAAATTATAATAGGCTACTATGAAAGAGAAAAAAACTGTACGGTCCCATCAAATATTAAAATAGTTTTTTGATCCATGTGCTAAATAGAAAAATTTATGACTGCAAATAAACAATATCTTGCTAAAACATTTTCTTCTGGTGAGATGAGCCATTTATTAGAAAATGCATAAATTAAGGAAAAAAAAAAAAAATTGTATTCCTTACTGCATAATAAATTTGTCATAAATTATTTAATTTACAGAATTTAATTCTAAATTTTCATTTATACTGTTGCTTTATTTTGCTGATTGAGCTTCTTTATCTGGTTGTAATTGTCATAAATATTTATATGGACTTTTTGTTTACAGTATTATACAATCTAATCTGAAAGTATTTCAAAATTTTAATTTATATATATATATATATATATATATATATATTATTTTTAAAATATAATTATATTTTTAAAAGAATATATATGCCGCTCCCCATTAAGGGGGTACCAGATTGGTCAATGGGAAAATTATTTCCAACAAGCATTTAGGTAAAAATGCACTTTCGTATAAATACTTGAATTCATTCAAGAAAGTATCGCTAATAAAAACATATATATATATATATATATATATATATATATATATATATAGAGAGAGAGAGAGAGAGAGAGAGAGAGAGAGAGAGAGAAATTAATTTGCTTTTTATTGATATTACCTATAGGCAGAGTAATCATATCAGAGATTGAAACATTTACAGAACTCATTTCAGGACAGACAAAATCTGTAATCGCTTGCTATCTAACACTTAGAAAGTGATGAGGGAGGGATACTTGTGTGCAAGATTGAAAAGGATTTCTGTGTGTGTATTGGAGGTGGCAAGAAACTTTAAACACAACTCATGAGAAGTTTTTATTTTTATATTTCTCCAATATATAAAAGTTATGAATTTCTTTTTTCTTTTAAAGAACATTTTCTAAATTGCATCAACTGCTACCAGGTTGAATTGATTTTTTTCAGTTGTAAAAACGTCTTATTCACAAATAATTTTGGAAGTTTTTCAGCCACATACATAAAATGAAAATTCAGTTTTTGTCACAAAAACAAATTATTTTTTGTAAAACATTTTTTAATTTGAAAAATAAAAGTGATCATGGTAATTTTATAGAATCACTTCAGTCTTCAATAGGAGAGGGGCTTCACAAGGCGAACTTTAAGTTAGTGGTAGGGTTTTGGCCTATTCCTATTTTTTTATTGTTTATGTATTATTAATTAATGTTATTATTGTGGGGAAAAGAAGTAAAGAGAGCGAGACAGAGAGTCGAATTTACGAGGTTCTTTCGTAGAAAATATATCAACATAACAAACAAGGTTAACTCTCAATTTATAAAAGGAAAAAGATTTATTACATTTTAGGAAATATTTTCATTGAAAATAATAGTTCATTTATGAGTGAACAAAAGGGGGGGAATTAGTTTGAGATTTCGAGGAAGTTTGAGTTGATAATTCAAGAGCCGTGATTAGTTCACGGGTCTGTAAATCGTAAAGAAAGCTTCCTCACTCAACTATATAAAATAATTTTTACTGAAAGTTTTTGAGTAGAGTTAATTAATCACTCTGGAAGGTTCATTGAAAAATGTGAGAAATTTTAAAATAATTATTTTCATAAACTTAATTTCAAGTGAGCATACGATAATAAAAGGGGGAATGCAAAAGTTAGTTACTGTTTCTGTGTGTTCGCCTACATTGTCTGATTAGCTGACTTATGTTCAAAGTGTTGTCGTGTTAGAGTTGAGTTGCAGACAGTAGTGATATATGCCTTTCAACACTATCTCTGAATTTTTGTTAACTGTTTTTTTTTTTGAAAATACAGAGCTCTTTTAAAGATTCTCATCGGCTCCCACAGACACCGAATTTCCGACAGCTTGGAAAATTCTGATTAGTCAGAAAATCAAAACATTGAATTTTTAAAGTAATTTAGTAAAAAGGCGCCTCTAGCCGCATGCGCAGAAAACGTTTCGGGGCACTTGAACTTCCGGCAGCGAAAGAGTGAACATCGTAGCTCACCATAGGGTTAACAGAAGTTTTACTTTATCACTAATCCTAAGTCTGGCTCATAAGTTTACCTCCCACTCTCCATAACCCTAAGTCCAGATGTCAAAAATCCATCCAATTGGAGAGAGGAATATGTTTATTAAAATACTAACTACATCCCTATAATAAAGAGTATAAAGACAGAGGGGGAGGGGCAATAAAGAGTATAGAAAAGAGAGAGAGGTAACAAAGGGACCAACTAAAATTCTTAGAAACTACTTACTAAAAGAATTTCAAGTTAGACTAAAGAAATTATATACTTCCTAAATATTTTAATGCTTATTTTGATTAAAAAAAAAAAAAAATACAGAAAAATATTTATGATGTATTTACTCATCACAGAATGAAGATGTCATATTTAAAAAATAATGTAAGCTGATCAAATAGTTTTTTTTTTTTTTTTTTTTTCAAATTAAATTTTATATGGAAGTGAGGCAGCGGCTAGGAGCAGCCATATTGTTTTAATTTTCCAAAATTCAAGGGCGGCAATTCAATTTGACTACAGAGATTTTTTAATTATAACTTTTTAACCACTAAAAATTGTGTAAAATTTGATTAATTAAAAAAAAATTACTTGATCAATTTATGTGATTTTTTGAAATATGATATCTTTGTTCCATAACAAGTATGTACATCATAAAGATTTTTCTGTATTTTTTTTTTTTTTTTTTTTTTTTAATCAAGTGTAATTCTAAATAAGCACTTGATATTCCCATGAAACTTCTTTCTACGGCGTAAGTTGGTTCAACTTGCTTTATCCAATGAAGCACTCCTGCATGCAGTCGATACAGTGAATAATGTATCAACGAGTTGGTTCATTTTGTTTGACCGTATATCATTATGAACATTTAATGCAAAGAATCATTTTTCTAAGCAAAGGTTTTGCTTTTATAAACGAATTGTTAGAAAATAGTTGTACTTTTTAATCCATAAATCAGAGGAATGATAGCATTCATTACTTTCACATGTTCAACATATTTACCTATGCAATTCTGGGTAAATATACTAATTTCTTCTGCTAAAAATTAAAATATAGAACCAGTAATAAATGGAAAAAAAGGATACGATCATTTCCAGGGAAAAGTGTCCTTCCTAAGATCATCTCAGCCATGATACAACCAACAGACCACATATCCACTGGAATTGAAAATGAAATAAAATTTTTAAAAAATGAAATAAAGCATATTAAGTCATCCTCAGGTGTCAAGATATTCAGTAAGAATTTTTCTTTTTACAATAACAAACATTTGCAATTTTAGAGGCTGAAAAAATAAAATATGAATAAATAAAAAATTCTACATTTCTTTAAAAAGAAAGAAAAGCAAATTAGAAAAAAGATTGTCGATGCTTATATGGACGTTTGTCTTTATAAAATATATTCAATATTAGTTGGTCATGCTTAAGTCTAAAATAGCATTTGTAGAATTAGATAAATTCAAAATGGTAAAAAAAAAAAAAAAAAAAAAAAAAAAAAAAAGGAATTGAAGGCATTTTTGATAACTATCAAATAAAATATTTAACAGAATTTGACTTGTGCATTTATTAATAGTGTAAATGTTCAGCTTTTTAATTTTTGAGATGATGATTGAACATTTGTATTATTCAAACTACTATTCTCACCTTGATCCATTATTTTCACGTTTTGGACAAAGTGAAAAAAAAATTGGAAAAAAAAAAAAACAAAAAAAAAACACAAAAAGCAAAAAGACAAGTATTAATACTACATATCTAGATAAGATAAATAAAAAAAAAGAAGAATTCATACTAAAATCGTCCCAATGGATCCATGTTGGTTAATCAGTTCTAGGTGACAGTTTTCTGGTAGTTGAATTCTACTATTTAACTTGCAATAACCTAAATTAATACTTCTACCTGATCATAGCTGAGAGAATGAAAACAATCTTTCTTATGGATTAAATAAAAAATTCTGTTTAAAATTCCATGTGGGTTCCAAACTTCTAAAGAAAAAAAGAATCTACCTGATGGTCAAAGATTACATCAGTCAAAACATGAAAATAACAACCAAGATGAAAATGGTAGTTTGAATCATCTATTGTTCTAGGCAATGTTTTTTTTTTAAAGGTTGATAAATTAAAAAAAAAATCTTAAAAGAAAACAAACAAATAAATAGTTAGCATGCAGATTTAATGGATGTGTCCTGAAAATGTATGCTATCTTGTATATTTTTTTGTGGCACCTATACAAACAAATTCTTTGTTTTAGGTGGGGAAAACATTTGAAATAAATATTTTGAAGAGGCTTCAGATATTTCTAATTAAAGTTTATTTGAGGAAGTCATAGATTTATAAGGAGATTTTATTTGGGAATGGGGGGGGTATCTGAGAGTAGAGAAATTATTTTCAATTCAATATGTTCAATCAGCTGATTTGGTAATGACAAAGGAAAAATAGCAGAAGTTAAAAACAAAGAAATAATTAAATCGGAAAATATTTTTAAAACCAAATTTTTAACATTACCTTGTTGTTGCAACTTTTTCTTGAAATAAAAAATGTTTGATTTTTTTTTTTTTTTTTTTAAAGATTTCATTTACATTATTATTTTTTCAAAGAAATTTATTTTTAAGATTTACTTAGGAAGGCTTGACCAAAATGTGAAAATAGCAACCAAAATGGGAAGAGTAGTTTCAATAATCCAAATGTTCATGTATGTTTCCTGTAGTTTTTGGCCTTTTTTTGAAAAAACAAAATTACTGAAAGATTTTTCAGAAATAAATTCTTCTTTTGCTGGAAAGATTTTGCTTGCAAGAAACTTTTTAGAAACCTTTTTACAAGGAGTTTGTGAACACCTCTTAAAAGCACTCTACCCAAATATACAGTAGAAAACTTTGCAACATATAAAAGGCACTGATATAAGCACATTTTTCTTCTTTGTCTAAAGTTGTCTTTTTAAAGAACAAACATTCAACTCGAAATATCAGTTACAAATACTGCTTCTAAACAAATGGAGACTAAAATAAATTTAAAAAAAATCACTTTTTTTAGTATCAAAAAAGCAATAACTTCATGATAACTAGTTTTACATACTTTCTCTCAAGCAAGTATTTCTTTTTTTAACTAATTTATCTTTTTCAAAGGAAACATATGAATTGACTTACAAACCATCACATAATGTATTGATCGAGAGTGGGTGTTAAAAATAAGAAAAATAATGACCGCATCAAGAAGACATCCATAAATAATAAAAGCAATTTGTATCAACTTTTTGGAACAAAAAAATTTTCTTCTGAATAGAATAAAAATGGGTCGGGGAGGGACAGAAAGACTTTTCTGAATATATTATAATCTCTAAAACTTTTACTGTTTTAAAGAGGAGGGTGCACGAAATTTCAGTTTATTTATATTTTTCAAGTGGAAACATTCACAGGCATTTTAATAATGAGGAGTTTGTCTTCAAAATGTTCACAGGGTTTTAATCAATGAGGTGACAGGAAATTGGAATTCACAGCTGGAGTGGATAACATCTGCGTTTGGGTTTGATGATCACGAGTGCTTCAGAGATGAAACTAAATGATGATACAGAGGTGGGTGTATGGAGGGGACGTCCGGTGATAGAGGGTTCAGGCATGGAGTAATCAATGGCAAAAGAAGTGGAAACTGAGATTAATTTCTTCCACCCCATATGTGGGTGTGTGACGGAGGGCAGCACCAAATTAAAAAACAATTTGAATGATCTGATATAAATAATAAAAACACATTTAAAATAATTTGAAATATTTAATTAGTAAAATATCGATTTTGGTATAAAAAAAAACAAAACAAAAAAAACAGGCTAATTTAAAAATAAATTAATTGAGCTGACAGATCACTTTCTACAGAGAAAGTCAAAATTAAGAGAAAGACACTGAGTATACATATAAGAAAAAAAAAAGAAATGAAGTCATTTTCTGATGAAACAAAAATCGTCTGACTCCCTTATTCCCATCATGAATTGTTTGAAGTCTTAGCGTTCAAGGCAAAATTAAACTTTTTAGAGAGCAGTATCATAAGAGGGAAATGGACGGCAAGAGAAAACGAAGAGAAAAACACAAAATAAAAATAAGACAGAGGAAGAAAAAGAAATAAATCCAGCCAAACAGCACTGAAAAATAAAGAGATAAGGCTCTAGCGATTTGGCAAACATCAGTTTTTTATGATTAAAAAGTGGATTTTGACCAAAAAGCAGCTCTAGCAATTTAAGTGGAAATCTGCCTTTTCTGGATTAAAAAAAAATTCTAACACAGGGTCACAGGAGATTAAGATGTTTATGTCAGCATAAATACATTTTAACTGTTTTATCTTTAGACATTCTTTGGATGTCCATTGTTGAAGAATATGAAGGGAGGGAGTCTTTAGGGGAGAGAATGGTTACTAGGCATTCAAGAAGATGTGGGGTAGATAATAGCTAATAGGTGCCACCAGACTACAATTAAATAGTGTAGCAATGTTGATGAAAATAACATCAGTTTGTGGGAAATGTAAAATATACTAAGATCGTCAACTGTAAGAACTGACTGTAGGGATGGGGGTGTGATGGTGTTAGTCTTATAGAATGCATTAATTCATTTCTTGTTGTATAGAAAATTCAAAAAGAACATTTTTTTGTTTAAAAAAAAAAAATGATAAACAAGGCTTGCATCATTAACAGGTGGGCAATTGGCTGTAAAAAGCAAAAGCAAAACAAAAATGATTCTTGAATCAAACTTTCAACTTCTGATTACTAATGAAAAATAATCAAAACAAAAACTAAAATTTTGAAGTGAAATTTAAAAATGCTTTGAAAAATATTAACTAAATGTAACGTTGTGCTAATGAGCACATGGTGAAGTATCAGCAGCAGTAGCCGAAAAAAAAAGGGATATGCAAATTAGAAGTGTGTGCAAGAAGAAAAAGGAATAAAAAGGAGAAAAAAGTGCACCATGTGCTCAAGCAGAAACAAAGTCAGGCAAAGTAGCATGTAAAGTGAGAATAGACTATGTGTGGCCTGGATGCAGTCGGAGGAAGAAAAAAGTAAACATCAAAGAGAAGTCGAACACAACAACGGGCTGGCTGTGTTCAGCATACGGTCGGAAGAAAGAGAAACGTGTCCAAGGCTAAAATAGACATGTGGCAGAAAGAGACTTTAAATGGTGTGGAAAGTAATTTTAACAAAAACTTTGTTTAAAAAAATGTCGACCCGGATTTTTATTTCTTTCTTTCCTCTTGTTTGTCTGTAACGGCAATATTACATAGAAGATACCATTTGTATTTTTAAAGAATATTTCTTCTTGAACTAAATGCCTTTTGGCTAGGATCAAGATATACACATTTCATCTTTTCTGTTTTGGGTCAGTAAAAGAAATCCTTGAGACTGAGGCATTTTCCATCTTTATCATAACACAGAGTACCACTTTCAGGAAACTGGATTTTCTCTGAATTAAAACTGTGTGTCTAATTCTGCCTTTGTGAAGAGGTAAGTAAATGGAGGGGGGGGGGCATTCTTTAAATTCATTAATAGAAAGATCACATTGGCAGATATAGATTTCGATAAATTGTTGTTTATGTTGATTGTTAGGATAAGCCAGTCAACACTAAAGTAGATATTCCTAATTAAAAAACAGACTAGGATTTGCTTAGTACCATGTAACTGCCTGGTGGACCTCTTAACATGCATAGATGATGGAATCATCTAAGAATTATTGTTTTCTATTACATACAATGTATTTGCTATCCACAGTTCTGCTTTGAATAGCATCAGACTTGTAAATATAAGGTATTAAAATCTCTGACCAATAAAAGCCATAGCCAGTATTTAATAGGATACAATTTGGTGTTGTATGACTAGTGGAATTGCTATAAATTCTAGAACCTGATTTTATAGAAAAACTGAAAAAATAAAAACTCTAAAAAGCTCTGAAAAGAAATAAAAAGGAAAAGTAAGCAACTAAGAAAAAGAGAAAGTGATAAAAACAAAAAAGCGACCAAGCAAACTAAATAAAGATCCGAGTAGTATATATTTATTATGAAACTTTCTGAAAAGTAAAAGAAAATTTTTTTTAATAATTTATAAAAAGACAAAGTAGCAACCTAAAAAAAAAAGACAAAGTAGCAACCTAAAAAAAAAAAAAAGACAAAGTAGCAACCTAAAAAAAAAAGACAAAGTAGCAACCTAAAAAAAAAAGACAAAGTAGCAACCTAAAAAAAAAAAAAGACAAAGTAGCAACCTAAAAAAAAAAAAAGACAAAGTAGCAACCTAAAAAAAAAAAAAGACAAAGTAGCAACCTAAAAAAAAAAGACAAAGTAGCAACCTAAAAAAAAAAGACAAAGTAGCAACCTAAAAAAAAAAAAAAGACAAAGTAGCAACCTAAAAAAAAAAGACAAAGTAGCAACCTAAAAAAAAAAAAAAGACAAAGTAGCAACCTAAAAAAAAAAAAAAGACAAAGTAGCAACCTAAAAAAAAAGACAAAGTAGCAACCTAAAAAAAAAAGACAAAGTAGCAACCTAAAAAAAAAAGACAAAGTAGCAACCTAAAAAAAAAAAAAGACAAAGTAGCAACCTAAAAAAAAAAAAAGACAAAGTAGCAACCTAAAAAAAAAAAGACAAAGTAGCAACCTAAAAAAAAAGACAAAGTAGCAAGCTAAAAAAAAAAGACAAAGTAGCAAGCTAAAAAAAAAGACAAAGTAGCAAGCTAAAAAAAAAGACAAAGTAGCAAGCTAAAAAAAAAAGACAAAGTAGCAACCTAAAAGAAAAAGACAAAGTAGCAACCTAAAAAAAAGACAAAGTAGCAACCTAAAAAAAAAGACAAAGTAGCAACCTAAAAAAAAGACAAAGTAGCAACCTAAAAAAAAAGACAAAGTAGCAACCTAAAAAAAAGACAAAGTAGCAACCTAAAAAAAAAGACAAAGTAGCAACCTAAAAAAAAAGACAAAGTAACAACTTAAAAAAAAAAAGACAAAGTAACAACTTAAAAAAAAGACAAAGTAACAACTTAAAAAAAAGACAAAGTAACAACTTAAAAAAAAGACAAAGTAACAACTTAAAAAAAAGACAAAGTAACAACTTAAAAAAAAGACAAAGTAACAACTTAAAAAAAAGACAAAGTAACAACTTAAAAAAAAGACAAAGTAACAACTTAAAAAAAAGACAAAGTAACAACTTAAAAAAAAAAAAAGACAAAGTAACAACTTAAAAGAAAAAGAAAAAATAAGTTCATGTGCAATAATAAACCTGAAAAGAGAAACAAAGTCAATTAAAATTTTTGAACTGTAAATAAATTTTTTTAAAAATTGTAATATGGATGCACTTACACATGAGTGAGCTATAATTTATAGTATGATTGTAAAGAAAAAATTTACAGACAGACAAAAGGAAAATATAACGATGACATGCATATACAAATAGCAGAAAGAAAAATTGAAGCAGATGGAAAGATATTTGAAAATAATGGAAAGGACATTTTGTTGCCGTTAACCAAGACTATTTTACATTTTGGGTTTCATTTATTTCAAAGACAATATTAACATGTGAATTTAGTTTGATTGTGAAGAGTAGTTAAATATGGATTTTATTTAGGCTATTTTGTTTTTTGTTAGAAAAACTTTTTATTGTCCATGCTTTCCGATAGCATTTTCATGATTTTTCGACTTCTTAAGCAGTGTTTTATTAAATCAACAATTTTTACTTTAAAATGAGATTGTTTTCAGAGATTAATTGCTAGAATATATTATACACATTGGAGATTAATGCTACATTTTTTTCGTAGGAGTGAGTTGTCGATACTTGGACTATCCCCAGGTTTTATTAAATAGGATGATTGTGTATCTGTGTAATCTCTATATAAATAAAATGAACTCATCCCCCCCCCCTCGTGTGCTTTTGACCTTAATAGGATTAAAAATCAAGAAATTTCATGCAAATGTAGTATGCACAAACTGGAGTACATTATCTGAGGTGTGCTATAGGCCTATTATCTATAAACTTCCTCGATAAGCGTACATTCCTATATTTTTTCTAGTGAAAGTTCACTGCGAAAATCGGTTAGAATCAATGGAAGTTATAAAATCTTTTCTCTCTAATAAATTCATCCTAGCCCCACTCGCCATTTACACCGCTGTTTGATCGTTCACAAGGAGCAGTACGAAGAAACACCGGTGGCTTAAAAAAACTGGAATGTTATTCCAACATTCCTTTACGTTCTATGTTTTTTGCTGGGTGAAACGAACCATTACACTTAACCCATTTAAGGTTTATTTATGCCATTTTTCTTCTTTCACTTTTTTTTTGTTTTGTCGTGGATTAAAAAAAACATAATGGTATTTTAACGTTCATTTTCTAATGGGTGAAACGCACCATTGCTTTATTTCTGCCATTTTTTGTTTTGTTTTTTTTTCCCCGCTTTTCGCTGTGTTTTCTTTTTCTTTCACTTTAGTTCGTTTGGAAGTTGACACAAAAAACAGGATTGGCATTATCACCTTCATTTTCTACTGTTTATTTATCCATTTTTCGTTTTGTTCTTTTTTCCTTTCGCTTTCTTTCGTTTGGAAGTTGACTACAAAAACCAGAATGGCATTGTAACGTTCATTTTCTGTTTATTTATGCCCTTTTTCCCCCTCTGTTTTCGTTTTACAAAACGCGTACATTTTTTCCCTGATTTTCGCTTTTTGTTTTTCTGATTTATTTATTAAATAACTTACACGTTTGTTCCAAACAACCGGGCAACGCCGGATAACCCTGCTAGTATATAATAAAAACAACCAGTTTGGCAAATGTTCACCTCTTTGGAGATTTGGAAAATATTTTGTATGGGAGAAAAAAGATGTCTTTGGTGTTATCAGCTTTAATTTTTTGTATTCATCTTGTGTTGACTTTGTAATTTAATGAGAGAGACATAATAGATAAAAAGTTAATTCAAATTAATGGTAGAACATAATTAATGAAAGGTATAGTCATACTTTATATGAAAGGAAATGATAAATGGTTATCTGCAAATTAATTGAAATCAACAACATGGATCACCTCAAGGTCCTATAGAATTTTTTTTTTGGGGGGGGGTAATTTACAGAGATTAATAGCCACAACAAATGCCATTAATATTGGCATCAATAGGCTGTTCAAGAGAAAAAAAACTAAACTTTTGACTAGATAGAATATAGAACAAAATTGTGATTCATTGAGATATTGGATTAAGAATTATGTTTAGTGATGATTATAACATAATAATCTAGGGACTTTGGCGATGTGAACACATTTTTGAATATTAAAAATAAATCAGAAAATATTTTCATAAGATATATTTTGCGGGAAAAATGGAGCAGCATATGATATTGAGTGTCAAGTAAGATAGCTAGTTTTGAATAATGGTTGCTTTCCATTTAGTTGCACTTCTAGGAATGCTCAAGGACATGCTGTCTGGTAAATTCAGAGGTCAAGAACAGGATTATAGAGTTGGTCAAGTGCCTGACAGATTCCTGATATTTAAGTTCTTACTCCAGCTCCAAAAGAAATAAATTTCCTTCAATTGACTCCACAACCAAAGTAGAGGTAGTGCTGAAAATTTTCCCCAATTTATAACTGAGAAGTGTTATAAAGAAATCATAGAATTTAAATTAAAACTGCTTTCTTGTTAATAAATGATGAATAAATAATAATAGAAAGATATACAGCAACATTACCTGCTTTTCCATTGTAATGTCTCCAATTTAACATGATTTCTGGAGCACGATACCAACGTGTTGCTACGTAACCAGTCATTTCACTGTCAGTCATTCTGGCCAGACCGAAATCAAGAATCTGAAAAAATAAAAATGTTTTGAAACAAACTTATTTTTTTATAGATGTGTGAAAGCTTGGTTAAAAGTTGTAAATGAAAAGATTTTCGATAAATGTTCATAAAAGATGCAGTGGAGAAGTCATCTATTAAATAACAAAGTTTATTCATGTGTAATATATCAATATTGTTTACACCTTGTTAAACAACCAAAAGATTCAAGAAAAAATGAATTAAGAAACATTCAAGAGGTTTTGATGAAGAAAATGTGGTTATATCTGTATATATGTGAACGTATGAGTAAGTTTATGAGACTGACAAGTTATCGCTATATTTAGAGGTCCATGGTTGTGACTGGTGTTGATTGCCAAGATGTTCATAGCCAATGGCTACAGCCAAAGACTGTTTGCCTGCCAAGATTGTGTTGTGAATAACAGGTTCCTGTGGCAAGTTAGTGCTTTCACTGCATCTGACTGGGAACAGTACCTGGGCACTTGCAAACAGGTGTACGGCCCCAGGAAACAACTCTCTAAAATTAGTTAAGTCCAATATAGGTAATCTATTGAAATTGAGTATTTTGATTCAATAAGTATTAAAAATTTCAATCGAATAAACATTAAATATCTTAGAAGATTGTTTTTCTATTACTGCTAGAACATAGGTCCCATAAACGCTTCAAAAAATATCCAATACAAGTATTCAGCAGAATGTTAGCGTTGAAATACAAATGCAATTGAACATGATAATTTATAGTTTTAATGTTGTGTTGAGAAACATCTTCTGATGAAAGTTAGTTGAAAGACAAATCTATTGAAATCAACCCCAAACTTCTATTATTGATTCATTCTCCCTCTCAAGAAGACTTATTTGTGATTTAGTACAATTCAATCATCAAAAAACGTATTTGACAAAAATAAAAAAGCATTTGCAATTGTTAGTTTTAGACTTTTCATTTCTGCGGATTAAAGTTCAAGTAGGAACAATTAAAATTAAAAATTAAGAAATCGTCACATGAAATGCTAAACTGCACACCAACTCAGTTTTATACATTTTTTTTTTTTTTTGATAAATATTTACAATTTATCAACAATTCTACTGGGTTGAAAGAAAAATAAAAGAAAAACAAAAAACATGAAAAGGAAAAGAAAAAATAAAAGGGGGAGGAAGGAGAAAATAAAACTCACTCTAAGTTCACAATCTTCATTTATTGCAATATTTCCTGGTTTCAAATCCTGAAGTAAAGAAAAGAAAATGTTTATGAAGTTTAAACATAAGGAGATAACTCATCTTTATACTAGATTCTCTCACAAGATGGCAGCACTTTTTTACATAGGAAACAGTTTTCATTTTAACTTGAATGACAATTTGCCAATATTTACATCTTTTTATTCACACTTGAAAATATTTCACATTCTTTCTAATTTATTCATGTTGCAACGTATTATATATATAGCATAAAAAATTGAATTTTACAAGTTAAATATTTTTCAATTTTTAAATTTAAAAAATACATAAAATTTTTTCTATTAGTTTTATGCTCTTTCCAATAAACCAAATATAATATTTTAGACAAACGTTTTTTTTTTAAATTCACCCCCCCCCCCCATTTTGAAATGTCTATTAAAATTTAAATAAATAATTTACGTACCAAAGTTTAATATATCACAAATTGAAGATAAAAGATCAATAAATAAAATATTCTAATTTAAAACAAAAAGAAAGTGTTTTTGGAAATTTACCTGTAAAATCCAAAGTGTAAAACATTTTTTTTTTTTTAAACTATGTTGATTTTTTTTTTTTTAAGTGGAAGCTTATGTTATGCTTAGATTGTCAAGTAAATATTGGATGCTGACGACAATTTTTTCTATTTCATTCAATGTTTTCTTTTTTGAGATATTTAAAAAAAAATATTCACTTGATATAGAATTAAAATATATTAAATCAAAAATTTATGTATTTCTTTAAAAAAAAAAAAAAAATTCATAGACTGTTTTTTTTTTTTTTTAAAGCAAAAACTTATAAGTAAAATTTGACTAATTTTCAACTATGGGGACATATTTCTTCAGGCACAAGGCTAGATGGCTAATGCGAACGTGTGGGTTTTTAGTTTCTTCTGTCCATCCATAGTTCAAAACAAGAACAAACACTACTTCCGGTGTTTCTATAACATAAAAATGCTTACGTAATGGCATCTTTTTCAAATAGTCATTTAAAAAAATTATTTTATTTAAAAAATAAATGGAATTTAAAATATAAATATGAATAAATTCTTAACAATGAAGAACGGAAGTACACACTGAATAGTATTTTTTATAGGTAAGTGATTTTTTGGGATTTATATATATTTTTTATAATCGAAGTAAGTAAAATTTTGTTGATTTTCTTCAAATCTTTTTTAAAGAAAACCGATTAAAAAAAACAAATATTGCATAATTTGCTATTAAATCTGTTATTTTGTTTAAAATTTGGTCTTTGCTGCTTTAAGTGAAAAAATAATTAGGGTTTGAGTTACATTTTTGAAGTAGTTATAAGCTTGCAAAGATAGGAGCTCGAATTATTCAATTTTTTTTCATGCATTTTTAATATCGGTTTCTGATACTGCTAGTTCAGCACCCCTTACCTAAACTGAAACTCTTAAAAATAAAAAAAATAAAAAAATGTAACAACACAATCAAAAATTACGCTTTAACCAGACTTAAACTAAAAAAAAAAAAAAAAAACAACTTGCCTCCTCCTTTGAGGTTTGCATTTACAAACATCCGTAGGCTTAGAACTAATTTAGATGATGTTGAAGCATTTCTCCTAGTAAACACCCCGGATATCTTAGCACTAAGTGAGACTAACTTACACTCCTCCATCCCCTCTAACTACTTTAACATGCCTGGATATCTCCCACTCTGCCGTAGGGATTCTGACAGACATATGCACCGACTTGGAGTCTATATTCAAAACACCCTTCCCTTGCCTAGAGAAACAAACCTAGAATTGGACCATCAAGCCTTTATGTGCTTTAGACTTAACATGCAACATAACATTAGCTACTTTTATTTTCTCTACCGCTCTCCCTCGACCCAGGACTGCACCCTAATAAACAAAGTCTCTGACAGCATAGATGCAGCACTCTCCCTCGACACTAGTGCACAAATGCATGTATTTGGTGACTTCAATGTCCACCACAGCAACTGGCTTGGATTCTCTACTTACACAGACGCAATTGGTAGCACAACACATTATATCTCATTCCCTATCACAGATGATTACGTTTCCAACCCATTTCCCCAGACCAGCAAGAACAACACGCATCACTTCTAGATCTGTTTCTGACCACACTTCCCGATGATTGTATAACGAATGCCCACAGCCCACTTGGGAATGCTGATCATACAATGATAATGGTTGAAATCTCCCTAAACTCTAGAGCCAAAACTAAAGAGCCATTGCTCAAAACAACGAGATATGTCCCATGGGGAAATATCTTTTCTCTTCCTGCTGAACAGTGCGCAATTGAGACCACTGAATAGTTCAAAACGACAATTGAAACACATGTTCTCATGCGGAAATTTTATAGCAAGCTCCACTCTCCCCAATGGTTTACTTCTACTTGTGCAGCTGCCATTGCGCAAAGGCAGCATGCACACCACAGATTTAACCGACATAAGTCCAGTTCAAACAAATGGAAGTATATAGAAGCTAGGAGTAACTGTAAGAAAGAAATAGCGACAGCTAAGAGAGAATTTACTGAAACCACCAAAAAATGCATTGAAGCGCAGAAATTAGGAACCTGTGATTTCTGGAAAATCTACAACAGTGTAGCAAATAATAGGCAATCAACAATTCCCCCACTATCCAACAATCATGAGGTTGTTTGCGCAGCAACTGAGAAGGCTAACTTGCTTGCCAATCAGTTTGCTCCAATTCCATACTGGACCCTGCTAACCACCCCCTTCCCTGACTTTCCTTTGCGGACAGACGTCACACTAGACGATTTGAAAATCACCCCATTCTCAGGTGCATGCTATCATAAAAATCTTGACACTTCAAAAGCATATTATGGACCTATCTCATCCCGGCTGTGCTTTTAAAAAAAATGCTCCACCAAAGTAGCTTCAGTTCTCTCCAAACTTTACAACAAATGCCTTAATGAATCTTGCTTTCCTGACTGCTGGAAAAATGCTTCTGTGGTACCAGTTTTAAAAAATTCTGGCGAAAGAACTGACCCATTAAATTATTGCTCCATTAGCCTCCTCCCATTTTTTGCCAAAATATTTGAGTCCATTATTAACCAAGCTCTAGTCCATCACCTTACAGCTGCTAAACTTCTGACTGACCAACAATATGAATTTAGGCAAGCCCATTCCACAGCAGATATCCTAACTGTAATCTCTGAACATATATACCATTCACTGGACAAAGCAAGGGAAGGTAGAGCGGTAGCTCTAGATATATCTAAGGCTTTTGACAAGGTATGGTATGATGGTCTTCTCAGGAAAATCAGATCATACGGTATCACTGGACAAATACACAACATAATTAAATCCTTCTTAAGTAAGAAAAATCCAGGTTGTCCTCGACGGTCGTGCATCCAAACAATATGATATAAATGCGGGTTTAACTCAGGGGTCTATCCTTGGACCTTTATTATTCCTAATATTTATAAATTACCTCCCAAACAAAATTGTCTCTGAGATGGGTATATATGCTGATGACACCACGCTCTATAACAGGCACAACAGGAAAATAAAGGAACACATATCTAAAGAAATGGCAGAAACACTAGAGAATGACTGCTAATCTGTAGTAGAATGGGAACAAAAATGGATGGTCACTTTCCATGCAACCAAGACTAAACTTGTTTTCTTCAATAACTACAATAAACCTTCTCTATCACCAATAGCAATGACCAAAGACTCATTATCTGAAAGTACTTTTTTAAACTTCTCGGCCTAACGTTCACAGGAAACATGAGTTGGAACAATTACATTGAGAGCATTGCCAAGACTGCTGCGAAGAAGGTAGGCTCTCTCTCTCTCTCTGTGCTAGAAAGCTACTAACGCTCGAAAGTATACTGTACCTCTATAAGGCCATCATTCGCCCATGTATGGAGTATTGTTGTCATATTTGGGCTGGTGCATCTGCTACTAGTCTCTCACTCCTAGACAAAGTTCAAAAGAGCATCACCAACCTGATAGGTCCTGAACGGTCATCTAAGCTTCAGCCTCTGTCCCACCAATGAAATGTTGTGTCCCTCTGCTTGTTCTACAAGTATTTTAATGGTGAATGCTCTGACGAACTGCAAGCACTAGTACCCCTTCGACGGAAATACCCCAGACAAACCTAACAAGTAGCTAAATCCTACCCCTACAAAGTAGATATCCCCAGATGTAAGAGAGCTTTCTACTCCAGTAGTTTTTTTCCCCAGAAGTGCTAGACTTTAGAATTCCCTTCCGGGTCCCTGCTTCCCCAATCGTACTGACATGTAGAAGTTCAAGTGTAATGTGAACCCACATCTGGCTGCCCAACTCCCTACATAGTACCCCTGTAGCTTAGATCCCTGATAGTAGCCCCCTACATCAAAGTGGCAATGTGCCTTGTTTGGGGTGAAAATGTAAAAAAAAGCAGATAAACAGTTTTATTTCAAAGTTTCTTTTCTCTTAGACTAATTGCACAATTTGAAAGTCTAGTGTACCCTATTTAATCCTTAACTGGAGGGAAAATATATGGACTGATATCTTTCCTAAGGATAGTAGTAAAATTGATGCAAAATATTTCTTTAGGAATTTAAACTTGGTACACTGATCTCAGTTTGCGCCACACTATTTCCGTATGTGTATTAGACATTATACAAGAGTTGAAGGAAATAAAAGTAAAACCATGTGTAATCTGTTAAACAATGTAGACATGTGGCATAATAGGTAAAGTGTTGGTTAACAATCACTTCAAAGTGAGTTTTTCGGAGGTTGAAAGTTCAATTCTTACTTCAAGTGATAATTAAAAATAACATAAGTAAACCTTCTACTCAGTTATGGCTGATATACGAAGAACAATCTAGTTCTATGGCTTAAATAAAAGGTTTAGTTCGATATTCTATATTAGGTTCAGAGTTTGACTGTTTCAGAAAGATGTATCTGAAGAAAGTTGGAAGTTACATTAGTCAAAACTTGGCGAATAAGAACCAAGATGTGAATAATCCAAATAATTCTCAACTAAAAAATTCTGAAACATCAGTTAAAATATGACTTGTTTATGAAACTAAATGTATTCTGATGGATTTAATTTCTTAATTATATTATTTATTTTAAAAAGGATTCAGAAAATTTCAAAAAATGATTAATCTATCATATAAGGGGCAAAATGGGTGCAAGCTTTTGTGTATGTCCACGGAAGGCTTTTTGTGGGGTTCTCACGTCGGTTAGATTCCGCAAGAAGTTTTCGCATATTTCCCAGATCGTAATATCTTGCATTCGCAAATGGACATCCTTTCTTTCCTTATTTTTGATTGAGTTAAAAAATTCCCACCGTGCCATCATCTCCAGTGTTTTGTTGTCTTTTTTGCATAAATAAAGTGAAACTATTCAAATGCAATTGCCTGGCCTTTGGGCCGGGTAGTATCTGTTCTGTAGCGGAGTTACTATCTTTAAGAGTATATCTGAGAAAATAGACCAGATCCTGTCTGCACATCACTCGGCTAACATCCACATCTGTGGTGACTTCAACATCTATAACGTGGAATGGCTGACCCATTCAAATAAGACAGATGATGAGGGGAGGTTCTGTCATGATTTTTCCATTGCTTATGACCTCACTCAGATTGTTTGCGAACCCACCCATGTGCTCGATACTACTGGTAAATATGCAAGCCTCCCAGACCTTTTTCTCTCAACTTCCCCTGAGCTATGTTCATGTTCCGTTCATTCTCCTCTAGGATCCTCCGATCACTCTGTCGTATCAGTTAAGATACAAATGAAATGTAATAAGTTCCCAGACGTACCCCTCCACCGTACTGTATACCGATACTCTATGGCTGATTGGGATAGCTTCCGTACATTCATATCTGATTTACCTCTGCATTCCATGTTTAAAAAGGATGTGTCCTCTATAGTATCAGATCTGACCGAATGGTTAATTGTAGGCATAGACCGATTCATACCATCTAAAAAATTCCAACAAAAACCTTACAGCCAGCCATGGTTCTCCTCAGAATGTGCTGCTGCTATCGTGCACAGAAATCACTTTTTCCATAACTACCAACGTAATAGATGCACTTAGACTAAAGCTGCTTTCAGGACAGCCAGCAACCACTGTAAAAGAGTAATAAAAAATGCAAGAGAGCTATACGCCCAGTCTGTCAAATCCAAAGTAGCTGATTAGCGGCTTGGTTCCCACCAGTTTTGGCAAATAACAAATAGGATCCTGAACAGAAGTGTGCGTTCTATCCCAACCATTATCAATGGACCAGAGGTCATCTCGTCAGCATCAGACAAGGCCAGACTATTTGCAAAGAACTTTGCAGTTAATTCTACCCGATTCGACGAAGGCCATCAACTCCCAATATTTCCTCCTAACACAGAACACGCTAGGTAACATACAAATATCTGTGCATGAGGTTGCCAAGCTAATCAAGAACCTTGATTCCAGTAAAGCAACTGGCCCTGACGGCATCCCAATTATAGTGTTAAAAAAGCTTCAACCAGAACTTGCTCCCATAATTACGAAACTGTTTAAGCATTGCCTTAAGGAGAAGTGCTTTCCAACTCCCTGGAAAACCTCATCAGTATGCTCTGTATTTAAGAATTTAGGTGATAAGTCATCTCCCTCTCAGTACAGACCAATAAGTCTGCTGTGTGTCATGAGGAAGTTGCTGGAATCCATATTAAATAGAGAAATAGTTAACCACCTCAGCAGAAATAACCTTCTTAGTGACACACAATATGGTTTCCGTTCTGTAAGATCTACCGCAGATGTGCTAATGGTTATATCCCACAGGATTAGTGAATCTCTTGACAAAGGCTTCCTTTCTAGGGCAATTGCTCTTGACATATCAAAGGCCTTCGACAAGGTATGGCATAAGGGTCTACTTCACAATAATTTCCAGCTACGGTATAACTGGAAATGCTTTCTCAATCATTAAATCATTTCTCTCTGATAGGCTCATAAGAGTAGTGGTTGATGGACAAAAATCAGAGGCCTGCAGTATTAATGCTGGAGTCCCTCAAGGGTCCATCCTAGGCCCAACTCTCTTCCTGATCTACATCAATGATCTCCCTAAACACATACTTAAATCATTCGTTGACATCTATGCTGATGACACGACCATCTACGGCAACACATCAAAGGCTGTAAATGACAAAGTTCTCTCTGATTCGCTCTCCTCTGATCTTGAGCGCGTGATTCAGTGGGGGAAGACGTGGCTGGTTACCTTTAATGCATCTAAAACCAAACTCCTATCTTTACATCATCAACGCTCTGATCCCCATCTGGCATCAATTGAAATGGATGGCTCTTGTCTAGGAGAAGCCCCATGTTTTGACAAGCTTCTGGGTTTGTCCTTTACTCCTGATCTGAAATGGAACACGTACATCAAGTCTGTTGCCAAGGTCACTGGAAAGATGGTGGGATCCTTCTACCGATCCAGAAGATATCTCACTACTGATGCAATTCTCTATCTATATAAAAGCCAAGTACGTCCAAGGATGAAATACTGCTGCCACATCTAGGCAGGAGCTGCTAAAAACAGCCTATCCTGCCTTGACAGAGTACAAAATAGACTCTGTGGCTTAGTGGGGAATGCCCTTTTCTCTTCCCTGCAACCTCTCTCCCACAGGAGAGACGTTGCAAGCCTATCTTTGTTTATCGTTATTTCCATGGCAGGTGCTCGTCTGAACTCCAATCTCTGGACCCCCCCCCCCTCGCCAATTTTTTATGAAAAACACCAGTCTAGCTGAATCCACTGTCAAAAATTTCCCCCACTCTTTATCTGTGCATAAATCAAAACGTAGATTCCATGAACAAAGCTTCCTTCTTAGAAGTGCACACCTGTGGAATTCTGTTCTGTCTGCCTGCTTCCCACCTGACTACAACTTGGATGTCTTTAAGTCCAACGTTAACAAATTCCTAATGAACCGCCCTCTTAAGTAAACACTTCATTAAATCTCCACACTAACGTACTGTACTTGCAATAACCCTAATCCCTGAGTAGCTTCTGGGCCTTGATAAGTGGGGACCACCGTGTGTAAAAAAAAAAAAAAAAAAAAAAAAAAAAAAAAAATTGGTCCTTGGTCAATGTAGGAGAAACCCTTAATACTGAGACAATTACTATTTATTTGGACACTGCCACAGTGCTCACTTTTTGGGGGGGAGATAGTTTTCCCCTCACATTAAAAACGACCTTGTGTCTAATTTGCTTTCGTGGGAGGTTTAAAAGCAACGCCATTTCTGCAAGCCATCTTTTATTTTTGATTGACTACATTAAATTTGAATGCTTTAGACTTCTGGTCGTGTCATGGAGTAGCGGTAAGACATCAGATTTTCTTTCACTTCTTTTTTTGCCTTCACATCACAGGTTCGAGCCTGCCTACCTACTACCACTTTTTTTTTTTTGCTCAACACACCTCCAAACACTCAGGCGAGTAGTAAATAGAAACAATTAAATATGTAATTATCAAAATTATGTTCACGCAAAAAATATGAACATGTGAAGTTATAATTTTATCGATATATAGATATGATATAGAGATAATTTATTTTATCAGTACTTACCCTGTGAGTAATTTCTGCTGAATGAACATACTGAAAACAAAAAAAAAAAACAAAAAAAAAATCATTTAGGTGATAAGAGTTGATGGGTGATTATTTTAATTTTTTTATGTTTTTTTTTTTTTTTTTTACTATTATAAGTATAAATAGATAGTCTGAAAATTAATGCCAATGGCAAGAAAAACTGAAACCAAGATGAATTTTCCAACCTGCACTCAACCTTTGTGTGTATGTGTATGGAGAGGACAACAAATAGTTTCAACTAAATATGCAAAAATTTAGTGAAAGTATAGATGTGAGGAAAGAGAGAGAGAGAAAGTAATTCTTTGATGAAATTAAAGTCATCTGACTTCCCTTCATATTCCTTGAATTGCTTGAAATCATAGCCTTCAACAAAATTAAGATGTTCAGTTTTCCAAGACAATTGTTACACAAGGGAAAGGGGAAAGCAAGACATGGCGAAAAGAGGAACAGAAAAACAAGAAAATAGAGAGAGAGAAAGAGCGGGGGGAAGAAAGGGCAAGAGAAAATAAAAAATAAAATAGATAGCAATGAAATAAGGATGCAGTTTAGCTTAAATCAGTTTTTTCTATTTAAAAAAAAAAAAAAAAAAGATTCTGATAAAAAAAACAAAAAAACCCAGAAAACTTGCATTTATCTGCTTTTATCGGATTAAAAAATGTGGAATTTCACAAAAAAGTGATGAATTCACATCCCTGAATTAAGAATTTATATTCATTTGTTCTTACTATATCAAGCACTAAATTGATATTAGTTATTGTAGCATTGTATATAGAGACAGTGTCCACAAGCTTTTTTTCTTTCTTTCATTACCCAACTTCATCCTTGCTGATCCATTTGTATAGATGAATATAAGTGATCTGGATGATTAATTTTTTGTTGATAATTTCAGAATAATAAGTAACCGGATTGGTTTTGGTATGTCTTGTGAGATCTAATATTATAATGGATTTCTCAAAATGGGTTTTGTGCATTTGGTTCTCCAAGAAGAATCCTGTAAATGGAATGGTTTGATAACCTTTAATTCTTTCCTAAAAAAATTTCAGCATATTGAGGGTGAAAGGCGTTATTGTATGTTGGGTTTAATGGACATAATATTAATACAAAAGAAAAACTACAATGATGCTTGAATAAAATTAACAAATGGTCCATGAAAAATGGATTCAAATTCTCTAAAACACATTGTAAAACAAGTATTTTGCAGCTTAATTTTAGAGAACATTCATTTACTTTTGCACAAAGGGTTTCTACAGGTAAGCTATTCTGAAAGCTAGTCTGGGTCATTGATGGCGCATTCTATTCAGTTCCCTCAGAAAAGATTCCCATATATAAAGTAATCATAATTCAGTTTGGTCCTATATAATTTGAATAAGTTTTTCTGATTTGCTCCATACAGTTTTGATCAATTGTAGTAAGGCTTTGCTGCATTTGGTTTTCAGGTTTTGGATGTGAAGTATGAATGATAATCGAACACAGAGAAACTTGTGTTGTTTCATGGCAAATATTTTGGTGTTTTCTAATTTTAGTACAGAGTTATTGTAGAGTTTTACAATGTTGATAGAATATTTTTAGCTTTAAATAATTGGAATCCATTGTTATGGACCATTTGTTAATTTTATTCAAGCATGATTATAGTTGTTTTCCTATTGTATTGATATGTTTTGAATGGAAGTTGATGATATAGTCATCTACAAATAATGAATAATCTATTCCATGGTTTGTTTTTTGTAATATTATTTTGACATAAACACAAAATAAGTGATAGTACAGTTTTATGAATTGCTCAAAACAGGTATGCTAGAGTCTGCACATATTGTAAGCTTCTATTCTTTAAGAAATTTCTTATAAATTCTGCCTATGCTGCCTCTTAGACTCAAATCTTTCATGATACTGTCTATGTTGTTTCTTTATTAAAGAAAATTATTGTTACATGTTCTCTTCATGAAAATCCTACTAAATAATCTGTACTGTTTCAGTTGTTTCTAAACCCTGATATTTGGTAATCAGGTTATTGGTCTCTAATTAGTATTCTATAGTTTACGTTTTTTTTTTTTTGCCAGGGTATTAATTCTGACACTAAATGTAATTGATCATATATTGTCTTGTGGTGCCTGTTTGAGTATTCTGGAGTTTGAGAATATTGATATGGACTCTTCCCACCACTTAATTTAATTTAGACTGTTCATGTTAACATTTTCGTTTTTATAAATCAGAGCAAAGAATATAACTGGGACAGTCAAGAGGCAAGGCTATTGCATTGGAAAATTTTAGTGTGTGCCAAACTAGAATGAAAAAAATTCTAATTTGAAATGAAAAATGATAAAACAGAACCCAAATGATACAATTCAATATAAGAAATATACAAACATGAAAAAGCAAATAGACACCTAAAAAAATAATTCATGTTTAAAGTTTCTTTCCTTCATGAAGGACCAGCACTCAAAGCCACAATATTTCATACTACTTGATATTTTTTTTGTGAGAGGTTTATGAAGTTTGCTTGAAGCATTGTTAAGTGTGTATAGAAGACAATGTAATGCAGAAGTGTAATGGATAAATATGAACTAAGCAAATTAAAACATAATAGTGGAATGAGTTTTGCAGTTTCCACCTCATTATTAATACAATATATATTTTTTTATATTACAATATTACTTGCATCAGTGCAGTTTGATAGAAGTTCTGTATAAAATATTGCAGGAAGTAAATTTCTCTTCTTCATATGTGTGTTCAACCTTTATTCAAACATGCATAATAAGATCGTTCTCAGTTTATATTTGTCCATTACACCTTTGCATTGTATTTCTTTAAATATAAACTACCTTTATGAACATTTTTTTATGTTTCAGGTATCCATACATCACGAACCAAAGAAACATTAGAATTTTCAGAAAAGCCATATTATAGGTTAATCTGAAGGTGGACTTTTAATCAATTTTGTATTTCACTTTCCACTGTTAAGTGATTGTTCAATTCATTTGATATAAAAAACATAAACAATATCATTTCATCTACGTTGATCAGAACTCCCTGATAGTAGTCTCCATTTTTAATGATAAGAGTGTCTATTTGTAATGTCTGTAGTAGGTGAAGTTAATTATACTGAATCATATAATTTTTTTAGTCAGTTTTTATTCTCAATGTAGTAAACCCCACAATTCAAATTATACAGACATAAGAAAAAAAAAAAGGTTTTGTTTGTTCTTTCTTACCTTAAGCCCTCTTAAAATCTGATAGACTAAAAACTGGATGTGGTCATCATTGAGACGTTGTGTCCTGAGGATGTTGTTTAGATCAGCTCCCATTAAAGGTGTGACAATATATCTGGTAAATACAAAAATAAATAAAAAATATATATAAATTAGAGAAATTATACAACTACAAGTTGAAATACTTATTACCTACATTTTTTTTTTTCACAAACTAGATAAATAAAAATTACCCTGAAAATGGCATAAATATATTGGAAGTGAATGCTTTATTCTTGTAGCCACTGATCAAATGAAAATATTTTGTCCTTTTAATTTACTTGGCTTGGTCAGCTAATAAAAAATATTAAACATAAAAGGAAGCTCTAGAAATGCCAGAACATTTGTCTCTGAAGTTATTTTATGTTCTTTTATTCCTGAATAAGTTTTTAAAAAGGCTCAAGAACTTGCTAACGACATCAAATTTAAGCTGCTAATTCCAAATCTGTGGTTAATTTGGTTCTTAGATCAACTGTTTAATTGTGCGACTGCAGCACACATACACACAACTTTGCTTTATATACATATTTAAATTTTAATAATTCAATAGTTAATAGTAATTCCCATAAAGATTGAACTTGAAATTTAAGAGGAAACAGCTTGTTACTATTGCACATAGAAAAATACTCATACTAGACTCAAGTTAAATCAAACATATCCCAAATCGACTCCTACCAAACAAAGGAACATGGCAGTGAAGAGGGAGGTAGTAAATACATAAGGTTTTTCTTTTCTTTATTTACTTTTTAATAGTTTGAATACTTAAAAATGAAACTTAAAAGATAAAAAAACAAAAAATACAAACATCCAATCTGTGTGAGAAATTAAATCTGCAGTTAAAGAAAGAAAACCCTAAAAATAAAATTAATGCATATTTTGTTTTTTTTAGTGCTTGAGTGATCTAAATAGTTCTATAAAAATTTCATTTAAAAGGCAACCTATACAATATATATTTTTATCAGATTAAAAAATACAAATTGATTAGATTAAAAAGAAAAAAAAAGAAAAGCAATTCAAGGGCGATAACCACTGTCACCTCGATTTATGATAAAAAAAATTCAATTGACCTCTTTTACAAGAAAACCTTGACAATTTTATTTTTCTTAATGACCGAGTGTATTTCAATGGCAGGTGGGAACTGGGTGGACACATTGAAAGAGAATAAATCAGTAAACAACTCTAGACGAGAAATGAGTACTAATACTATTAAAGTCACACATTCACAGGGTTGAAGAGTGACATCTGAATAGTGTGTGAAAAAAGAAAAAGTACTTGTATAGACCACTCTTCAGGTAGACGTGTGCAACTTTGGAGATATTACAAAAACAGCTGAATGTTCATGTAGCTGATTCGAATATGGAAATTAATCACAAGGTTTCTATTACAACACTATGGTTAAGGTTTCTAGAACCAGAATTCATTTTATCAACTAAAATCTGGTGGCTAATTTCCATTCCGTGTGACAGAAGGCTGTTATTTTAAAGAGTTAAGATGCCTGGAGATACTTTAGCACTATCTTTCTTTCTTTATCATCAGGAAGGGAAATAATTTCTTAACAAGCCGAACATGTGGGGTTCCCCTCCATGAGTGAAAAATTTACTTTCACCATGACTAATGTTTGTGCAAAATTTAAAAAAAAATTCAAGGTATGGTTAGTGTAAACAAATGAACGGACAAATGATTTGGAGGCAATTTTACCCCCTATAATGCCCCCTAGGGGTCAACCAGAGTTATCCCAGAAAATCTGTTCTGGCAAAATTTTATTTTTACCATGACTAATGTATGTGAAAAATTTCCCAAAAATTCAAGGAGTGGTTATTGAGAAAAGTGCAAACAAACAAATGGGAGTGAATTCCTGGGTCCAATCCCTCTTTTGTCAGGGGACCAAAAAAATAAATAAAAATATAAATAAAGAATCAAAAAAAAAAAAATAAAATAACGGTGGGGAGAGAGAGATAGAGAGAAATAAAAATTAATCTTTTTGACAAACTTCTTTTATTATTTAAAAAAAAAATTTTTTTTTGTTTGGTTTGGATAAACAATTTCTCTGAAATTGAAACCATGTGCCTAATTTCCATACTAGAATCAGCGTCATCGATGTTCAGCCACCTTCTCCAAAATTACATGAAGATACTAGAGTCAAGTTATGCATGTATCACAAAAATAATTATTTATATCATTTAAAAAAAGAAAAACAATTCTACTTCACAAAAGAAATTGTGATTAAAAATGAAACCAGTTTTCTCCTTCGAAAAAAATGTTGTAGATGAGTACTCTGGTAAAAGGGAGGCGGGGATTGTACATTTTTTGCTGGTGACCGAGGTGAGCACAGGCTTTAGATGCTTATCAGTGCTACACAATCTCAGCTAGAAAGGAAAGAGAAAACACAGAATGGTGACTACTTTTAATGTCATTTCATCTAATCTGGGTTCCTTGACCACCCACGCCCACAAAGAATTTAAAAACATTTCCTCTCAAACCAAAAGATATATTTCGCCTTGATGTGCTACATGGCGTCCAATTTATTTATTTTATTAAAGTTGTAATTCACTTACACAATGAAACAGTTGATTTTCCCTGTATCACTTCCGATACTATAGGAAAACAAGGAGATAATTCCTATGCAAATCTTTCATACTCGCCATTTCCAGCTAATACTGCAGCATATTTTTTTCACAAGAATATGCACATTTCGTCACCATTTAATAAATACTAGCATGGATACTCAACGTTATCTGGGTGGACATGCAGTTCGGTTTGGATACAGCTGCTAACTCCATCGTTACCCCCACAACAATTTCAAAAATAAAAGGGGTAAAAACATGAAAATGTAACCACCCAGAAAAAGAAGAAGTACGTAAAAACTTCCCCACCAAATATTTCGGCAGAAGCAATACAATAAGAAGTTATTCTCTGGATAAATGAACATCTTTAATGCTGCCTCAGTCTAGAAAGATTTCTTGTTATGGTCTGTTGCAACAAAAACAAACTGGAAATAATTCAGTTTTAAAAATAAAGTAAAATTTGTTTTAAGCGAAATAACCGTAATAAAAATGATTAGTTATGATATATGTTAAAAAAAAAAAAAAAAAATATCAGTTACGATGTCAAAAAATCACATTACATAATTCTCAAAATAAGAAAAATGTTTTGTTTTAATGTAATTATCCACCAATAAAAATATGCCAAATAAAAATCTTTTAAACCTGTTTAAATGTTAAAACTGAAGAAAGTTTTTTTGTTTATCATCATTAGATTAGAATTTGTTTTTTTAAAAATAAAAACTTAACCTTCAGGTTACTTAAACCTCTGATAAAAAAAAATTGAAATAAGGAAATAGTTTTTCGTTTGAATATAATTATTGGTGATCATTTTTTCTAATTCTCACATATTATGCAGCTGAGGGATTGCTCTTTCAGATGGTACTGATTTGAACCCGGTCCGATGTGGCCGACAAAAGTTTTAGCAAGACATACAAACATACATACACACTAACAAACGTTTGAGATTTATATAATAAACTAGCGAGGGGTACCCGGCGTTGCCTGGGTGTTTGGAGGTGTGTGTGGAAACTCCAGGGGGGAGGGGGGGGGGTTAAAATTAAAAAAAATGTTTTGGTAGGTAAGTATGAGGATCGAACCTGAACCGTTGAGGCAAAGTTGTAAATTAAAGTGGGGGGGGAAAAAAAAAAAAAAAAAAAAGAGTGTGACGGTTTTAACCATTGGGCCACCGCAAGATGCTAACGGAAACACGTTTGAATTTATTTAATTACTTGGATTTGGCAGGTGCACGTTTTAATGACTTAATGAGGTCAAGTTTGACTGCGGGATAGTATTTCATTTACTGCGGGAATGCTTTTTTTATTTTTATTTTCCCAAGATGTTGGGGGAGGGGGGGCAGCTCCCCTTGTCCAAATTGAATAGCAATAGGTTTGATATATGGAAAATATTTCCACATTGATGCTGGCTGATTGCTTTCGGACATTTTCGCCGATAGACGGAAAATAGCGCTAGAATTAGTGTCGCTTTCATTATAGGAAAAAGACTAATCCACATGCGGCGAGCGACAAATGTTGAATATTTATCTTCCCGAAGTCGAAAAAATTAAATAGACAGGCAAGCTCCGTTGCTAACTCTGAGAAATGATTTATATGTGATATAAAAAGTTTTAAAAAGTTGTGAACCGACTGACCGCTTCTCTGAAAAAAGCCTTTTGTAGACATACAGAAAAAGTGAACACATACATTTTCGCTTTTATATTTATAGATTAAAATTTATCTTCGACTCTCTCTCAAATACATAACCCCACTGAGAGAGTAGCAAATATTTCATCTTCATGAAATTAAGTTCTCCCACTGAAGCTAAAATCACCAGATATTTTTATTTATAGACATACATACTCACATGCCACCGAAAAATTATTAATCTTTTTAAATGCAATCATTTTATACATATTACGTTAAATTGAAAACTTTAATTAGCAAATGCTCCCCTTTCATCCTTAATTTAACAGAATAACTGAATAGCCGGCAATCAGCAGTTTGATATACACATTAACATTAGAACATTAGTTGCTCTTCATATTAAAAGTTCCTATTTTCGAACACAGAAGCAAACATTTGCAGTATCAGTTTTGAATAAGTTTAATCAAACAAAACCTTCTCACATTTCATATAACTTTTTCTACTTTTAGTTTACCTTTTTCCCCAATATAACACCATAATTTACAGAAATCATTTACCTTAATTATTGAAAAAACAGGTACATAATTATTCACACAACATATTTATACACTGATCAATTTTCTCCTTACACTTTTTGGCATTCATATGTATGGAGGCCCTGAACAGCAGAAACCTACATTTTTTTTTTTTTTTACATTTGCTTCATTACATAGAATGTTAAAACAGGATTCTGTATCACTTCTGGGCATTCGTACATAAATAGATACTGTATTGGCTGCTACTACTATTATTAGTATTACTATTTATTGTTACTACTGTTAATGCTATTATATTTTGATATTGTTATTGCTAATATTTTTACTAATAGTACTATTTTTGTTTTCCTACAAGCTTCCTATTTTGGGTTTTTATTATTTTTATTTATTATTTTTAGTAGTAGCGGTAGTAGTTTTATTATGAGAATTTTTTGGTCTATCTATATATTAATAGGATAGCGTGTGTGTTATTATTTTGTGTCACACTTACATCCGAGTAACTATCGTTTAATTGTTATGGACTTCCATTTCTTGTAATAAATAATTTTACTAAGAATAAGTTTTGATTTCAGTTATAGCTGATGGCATGCAAGTCATTTTTTTTAATAAATAATTTTACCAAGAATTCTTCATAAGTTTTGGTTTCGATCATAGCTGAAGAATCGAAATACATATGTTTTTCATTAGTTTCGGTTTAAGCTGATGCACCCAAGTCGTATGGGTATATTCTTTTATTTTTAAAATCGCAACTTTATAATATGTAAAAATCGATGGAACATTAACTCTATAATAATATATATAAAATCTGCAAGAATTGAAATATCATATTTAAGCATATTTTACAATAATATCAGAGCATTTGCATTTATGCTGAACATCTACAGAATGCCAACATCAACATATTACATATGCATGAGTTCCCTGTGGAATTTCCACAGGTCCCACTAGTTATTACTATTCTGATTATTTCTATTATTGGCTGTATTATTGTTGCAATTATTATGCATACTTGTCTTATTGTTATTAGTATTAACATTATTATTGTTTCATTTCTTAAGATTATCTTTAGTATGTTTTTATTTTCTTAGTTAACTGTTATCATTATGGTTCATTAGTATCATTATGAGTATTGCTATATCATAATTTGTATTACATTTTTCTCAGTATTACTATTATCATTAACATCCTTATTACTTGTTTTATTCTTACTATTATCAGTAAGGTTAGAGTAATATTACAACTTGGTTATCATTGATCTTCATAACATCACTATCAAGACACATTAAAAAATTGAAATTGCTCAAAATATCTCAATAATGACATACATAAAAAGAGCTTGATCTAAGAAAGAATTAAATTTTTAAAATCTGACCAAAAATAAGGAAGTTATGACTATTTTTGTGCTTTGCGTGTTTGGATATATTTCCCTCTTTAAGACCATATGCATTTCGTCACATTTTTTCTATACTACTTTTTCAGTAAAATGCTGTATCTTTGTTAAAACAAGATTAAGGAATGAGATTTGCCATATAAATGTACTTTTGTGCAAGAAATCTGAAAATGGCAGTGAAAAAACAAAAATTAATGGTTTCCAAGTAATCTGTAGTAAATGCACATACATGTTGCAATACTATAAAAATTTCATGTATGCAGAGAGAGAGAAAGATGGAGGTACTTGCCACTCTGACTTAGGGTTAGTGGTATGGTTAAAGGAGATTTTGAGGGTGCAACTTGTCATTCAGCACGGGAAGCATTTTTAGGAGGTGGGCTTGTCACTCTGACCCAGATTTAGTGGCAACATAATTTTTTATTTTTAAATTGAAAAAATATCAAGAAAACTGCTCTAAGGAAAGAATGGCCAGAAAATAAGGGTTCATTATACATTAAAATTTATATGTGAAAATGATTCCCCCTCTAATGTAAATTCTAAATTATTTTTGCTGTCATTTCTTTTTTCCACTAATTTCTTTTTTCAGGGTTTCACACATAATCGCCTAGAAGAGTAGAATCTTATTTAATTCTTTAAAATGGCAGCTATAAAGTCATTTATTGCTACATGTTCGAAAATTAAATATATTTCTTATTATAATATAAGAATCACAAACTACATTGATTTAAGCAAAAGTATTTTCCCTTCCAAAATAAACACAATTCACAAAACTCAGTTTAAAACTAAGCTGACAACCACTGCTACTGCTCAGGGTGTAATTATTAGCGCTTTTAGTTGAATTGTTTACTTTCACTGAAAATGAACAACAATTTTTCGGGAGGAGTAGGGGGGGGGCTTATTTAAAGGCATTTCGTATCAAAAGAGAAATCAGCATGGAATTATAATTTTAATGCATAAAAATAATAACATTAATTTTACTCATTATTTGAGACACAATAAAATATTTAGAAAAAATATTCAAAACATGTCATGTTGAAGTTTTATTTTGTACCTCAACAATAAGTGAGATTGATATTTTTTTCTAATTGTTAACCAAATTTCATGATGAAATTCCTGATAGGGGAGCGGTACCAAGCTTCTAAACAACGAAGGCAACAAAAGAGTTTGGCAGAAAATGACCGTTTCATAGCATTAACATTTTTATCATTAATTAGCTGAAATAAAAAAAATATTTCCAATATATTATGTAGATTATTATTTACTAAAGCATGTGAAAGGATATACATTTCTGAACAAAATGATGGTATTTTGAGAACTAGAAGTACTTTGGTTTCTGAAATATGACTATTTTAGTAGAACTATTTTGAAATCTTGAAATAGCCAAAATGTTTTAATGGTCTGTGAGCATTACTACTATCATGAAGAATTATTCATCATTAACTCTAACCTGGGCATTCAAATTTCGTCACTATGAATTCCCAAGCAATGCCAGGACATGAATAGGTTAGTATATTATAAAATAATAAATGCTACTGCAAGAATTTGTAAGTGGAACCAGACTAGCTTCCACAGCAAAAAATGCCAAAGAAAACAGAGCCGATATGAAGCAAAGAAAACCTTGCAAATGGCTACTCCTGAGCTTCACATGAGAAACACTACCTTTGGAGCAAATATGAGTATGATTTAGGCAACACTTAATGTATATAAATGTATGAAGAGAGTAATATATATACATGCATGAAGTAATTCGCAATTGTATTTTTGGGTCACCTGCACTGAGGATTGAACCTTCAATTCCATGCTCAGAGTGTAACATTTGCAACCAAGTGCTCTATCTACTATGTCACAGACAGATTTGTGGTGCAAATCATCCAGAATATCACACTGAGCGACTCCTCTGGGCCACGATAATATTAGAAAATTATGTAAATGCAACGTTTTACTGACCAATCAACACTGTTTTCTGCTCAACACAAGCCGCTCAGATTTAGTCGATTTCTGTTGTAAGCTGGTTCCTTGTTAACTGGTGTTTGTTGAAGACGGTGTTCATGCGTCTATTGAAGTTTAAATCAGTTATAAGCAGATTGAACTTTCACTTTTCGTAAGCTTTATTTGTCATTCTGTTGGAGTCCAGGTACAGTTTTATTTACAAGGTCATAAAGAATTCCTGTTAGATTGAAAAAGGTCATGATTAGAATACGGTTGAGTAACTATGCTCATTACAGTGTTATTTCACTGGCCACTTTACATTAACCCTTATCTTCGAGTGGCTTTCAGACCTTGATAAGTGGTGGCTACTATATAAAAAAAAAAAAAGATGAGAAAATTTCCAATTTGTTTATGTGATTAAATGCTCTTCAAATAAAAACTTCCTGAGAAGATTCATTTTATGGCATATCAACCTACTTTTGGATTACTTGATGCAGCAGCAACTCCCAATTCTAAACAATTCTTTGTGTAGGGTTAATTGAACACAAGTTGCTAGTTTATCCTTAGCAGGGATGGAGATTGGTTGCAGGTGCATAACTTGCCTAACAGTATTAGTGTATGAAAATTTGAACATTATACTGCTGATTCCATAGTTCGTATAATGATATTCATAGAACCAATCATGTAGCCCCCTAGTGACAAAAGAAACAAGGCTCTTACACCCTAAAAAAGAGGCTAGCATATGAGAATGACACTGTAATGGTACGGGGGTGAGCATAATGGCTGGTAACGAGGACTGGCCAATCCTCATCAATGCTAGCGTCATATCATTGATGTGCACATAGATAAAAATCACTCACATCTCAACAAAAATAATAAAAGTGTCAGATTCTGCATAATAGTCAAACGAACTTTAACATTGATAATAAAATTTTATTTAGCAATAAAGATAAATCATTTTTTTTTTGTCAACACGCAAGGGAAAGATTAAGTAATTAAATGATTTATGAGATGTTCATAGTTCTTGGAAATAAAAGTTAGGTTTTTAGAGCCAGGAATAGCCGTGAGGGCTTTATATATATTTCTTAAATAGAATCTGATAGGATTTAAGTAAAAGAACTGTACTAAAAAGAGGACAAGAGAAAAAAACTTCCTCCGACTGAGGCAATCCTGTTTTCTTTAGAGAAAAATATTTCTTTTTTTTAACAAAAGGAAATAAAATTTTTTATATTAGTTAGTTTCAGTAATGTGATAATTTTGCTCCATAATGTGCCTGATGTGACAAAAAGTTATTTTTTGGAGAATAAATCCAGTGAGGTTAAGAGGCTATAGGTGCATGGCATGTGGTGTCAATGTTAGTGATTTAACGCCAAGAAGACAGAGTCGAAACAGTGCGTTGTTCATTCGTGGTACTGCGTCCTGAACTGAACTGAACTGAAATCTAATTAAACTGATTTGGATTTTGCACACGGTGTCTTTTATACGCTTCTGGGTGGCTCCCACCGAAGACTGTTAGAAAAAGATTTTTAGTGTTGATTGAACAAAAAATGGACACCCTGTCACATGGTATTGCCTTGTCCTACATCCACGCGAAGAAGCACAGTTTACTTTTTACTTCTACAGAATTTGCATGGGTGGATACAACAAATGTATGCGTAACTGAAATGTTCCTTATCCATCTATTTTAATGCCTCTGGAGTATCGCTACAACACCATACCAACAGCATCAAATAGGCCTGTTTCTGCACCTGCTTGGTAGTTTTTATTTAATATAAAATTTTATGAGGAATACAAAAAAACATGGAATTATTATGTTTAAAATGGATGAGTAAAATGTTGATTAGTATATCCACTTATGATCTGGAGGGGATATTAAATAAGTTCAGTTAAGAAAAGCATATAATCACTAAAAAATTAAAGAATTATTTAATTGAAATAAAATTGTCAACATTTATTCAATAAACTATATATATTTTCATAAGAAATACAAGTTTTAATATAACGATTTTCAAAAGATGAAATTTGGTTCAAATTAATACACATTTTTTAATACGTTGTTACTGTTAAAAGCAAGTATATGATTTTTTTCTGAAAACATTTTAAGATAACAAAAACTAAAAAGAACTCCAGAGCCCTGCCGCAACCCTGCTTTTGGGTTAGGGTTATATATGGGTGAACAGTTAAGATAGTGCTAGCTCTATGAATGGATATTGTTGATTATTGATCTATGCATACATGGTTTTGAATACACCAAAATAAAACAGATGAATTTTTGACATAAAAAATGCAAATAAAATAATACAAATTTTAGTTTACTTTTTAAGTAGTTTTGATTTATTTTAATCTTCATAAAAATGAAAAGTGTGAATGTGAATCTGTTAGATTATTTTAGAAAAGTAGTTGGAGTGGGATGACTTCTGTGTTAATTATCTTGATTTCAGTTTTTAATTTTTATTCTTTATTTGATTGTGTTTTATTAAATGTATAATAATTTCTGGTCCAAGAATGTTCTCATTTTATCTCGCATGCTGATTTAAAATATAGCAGAAAAAAGATCCGACAATTATACCACCCACCCATTTGAAAATTCTACCTGTTGGATTAAAGAATACTAAAGGGATATGTTCTTCAGCTAATGGTCAGAAAATGTACCATTTGTAATTGTAATACTTTGGCATCATAAAAAAATATTAATCCAATAAGTTGTATACCACAGAACTGGCTCGGTTTAAAGTGTAGTATCTGCTTAGTTTCAAGAGAGTTCACGATCATTGCCTCTTCTTTTCAAAGAGTGGAATGAATTTATTGCCAGAGATGCCTTCATTCATGAGTGCTGACAGGGTCATACAGATATTTTTATTTGTATTGACAGTGCCACCTTTCTGATAAGCTGGATTCCTCCCCTTATTAAAAATCAACCTTGTACCTAACTTTGCACCTATAGAAAGGCAAGTAAAGATGGACTTTTGAAACAGACAAATCAAAAGAGTACAGAATAGACTTCGTGGTTTAGTGGGGGATGCCCTTTTCTCATCCTGCAACCTCTCTCCCACAGAAGAGACATTGCGAACCTGTCTTTGTTTTATCACTATTTCCATGGCAGGTGCTCGTCTGAGCTCCAATCCCTCGTCCCCCCCTCGCCAATCTTTCATGAGAAACACCCGTCTGGCTGAAACTACTGTCAATAATTTTCCCCACTCTTTATCTGTGCCTAAATCCAAACGTAGATTCCATGAGCAAAGCTTCTTTCTTAGAACTGCACGCCAGTGGAACTCTCTGCCGCTTGCCTGTTTCCCACCTGATTACAACTTGGACGTCTTCATGTCCAACATAAACAAACTCCTGACAAACCACCCCCTTAAGTAAGACACTCTATCAAAACCCCCAATACTAATGATTACTACAATACTATCTCATTGATTACTGTACACGCAATAACCCTTATCCCTGAGTGGCCTTCGGGCCTTGATAAGTGGTGACCCCCATGTAAAAAAAAAAAGAAGAAACAGAAGAACAACAATAAGGAGAGAGAGAGAGAGAGAGAGAGAGAGAGAGAGAGAGAATCGAAGGTAAAATGACAGTGTAAATAACTAGACCAAAATTCAGTCAGGGAAGGTCAAAGAATTGAGTTGTTTTGACAGAACAGAAGACATGTCTAAAAACATGCAAAAAAAATAAATAAAAAAATTTTTAAAAAATTAGAGGAAGAGAAAAAGAAAATTTGAACCATAAAATATTAAGCTATGCAAAATCAATGTCATTTTTTTTCTTGGTATGATTTTAAAATGTTTCAGTATCAAATAGCGTTTCATTTTAACATGTGATGTTATTAAATGGTTAACATTTAATGTGACATTAAAAAATATCACACATTCAGGTTTGATTGCATTGTTTTATATCAACACTTCAGATTATTTAATATTGAATCCAGTCATCTTAGTAGAAGTTTTTATCCTTTAAATTCTTAAGTTCTTCACATATTTATTCATATTGTAAATGTAGATTTTATATATAGTTTGTTGAATCACCTGTTTTTAAGACAGACATTTTGTAATAAATTGTAAATGATAGATCCTATTTAGGAGAGATCCTACAGGAGAGTAGAAAGTGAATCATAATTTCAGCAGCCTTATAATTCTAGCTTCTCTTATTTTGTTCTATAGTTATCATGTCCCATGAGCGTTGTTTCTGACAAAGAGTGAAGAATTGCTCTTTTCTGGGTCAGAATCTATTGCATCTAACACTTATCATTGGCAAGCTTTTGACCTTGAAGTAGTATTTTTAAGCCCCTTACATCAAATGGCTTCATGCCCTGTCTGGAGCAATTTCTATTTAAAAAAAGAACAAAAAACTGTAGATGGACCTCAGCAGGTACTATCACTTTGAATCAAAATGGATCTGGGAAATAATTCCAACTAAGGGCTGATTCCAAATTGGAGCTTTGCTATCAGATGTATTCATAGCCAGGATGGTTGACGACATTAATTGATAGGGTTGGAAAATAGAGAATGCAGAAAATAAAAGTAAAGGACTGGAAAAATGAACATTTCAAGGTGAGTGGGGTGGTGAACACCCTGTCCAAGGATGTGAGAGAGTAATTATTGACAACACTAGTCTACGATAAGTATTTCAGCATTGAACAATGATCCATTAAAATGTTGGGATATGATACATCAAATTAACTTTCACATATTTAACATTGGTCTGCACATCTTCCTATAACAGGTTATTTTTCTTGTTTTACTTATTAATACTGAAATGGAATTGTGCATTTTTTCTTCTTTTTACTGAAATGTTCATGCATGCATGAAAGAAAGAAATAAAGATTTGACAAAAAAAGTTGTCAGTGGTGAGAAAAAAAAATAAGTGTTTGTAGAAAGGAGATGGTTACCGGCCATTAGGAGCAAAAATTTACCCACCTCTTCCTCAAACAAAACATTTTATAATTGTTGCTATAAATGCCATTGACAAAAAGACAGGAAAGTTTGCAAACAACTACTGGAAAAAGTAGAATGTAGGTCAGATATTAGAGAAGGAAGGTAAAGAAGGAGGAGAGAGAGAGAGGAACAAGGAGAGAAAGAGAGGTGAAAGAATGGTCATGGACACACACACACAAGTGGTCAGACTTGCATAAATTCTTTCTTTCTCTGCTAAAAACATTTAGAGATAAACAAGTCTTTTCTGACAGTCTCTGAAGAGTTTGTGAACCTTCCGGAATAGTTAGTTGGGCTCTCCTCCACTCAACCCCTCTTCTAGATCAACAGCAACAAAAGAAAAGTGGATACATTTCCTAAGGAAACAAGTCTCAAGTGCACAAAAATATGGCCTAGATTAAAAACCAGCTTAGGTGGTTGAGGGAGGAGGCATAACAGCAAGGATAATATTGACTTGGATGGCAGGAGGGTATTAAAAGAAGGCTTGATTCTGGTGCTATAGATATAAAGAAATCAACTTTGAACCATTATTGAACCACATAAAATCAAAGAAGACACCCAACACTGACTCTCTCTCTCTCTCTGTGAGTGTGTGAGAGAGAGAGAGAGAGAGAGAGAGAGAGAGAGAGAGAGAGAAACTTATGAAGTTGACCCACATCCTTATCAAGACCAAAGTGCCTAAATATGCTTGTATTAAAAAAAATTTTTTTTTTTTTTTTTAAATTTAAAATGTTATTACTCTTCTGACATAATTTTCAAGTGTGAGCTGGCCAAAAGCAATGGTCTCGATAGATTTACAAATAAATGACCCATCAAAACTTGAGATTTCTTTGATAGCACTATTGGAGGAGAGAGGGTAAATAATTGTGCCTATACCCAAATGCTGAAAGAAAGATATTTTATAAGAATGAGAGCATTTGTAAATTAATTACTTTTTGTCATTATTATTTTTAAGAAAATCAGTATTTAAAAAGTATGTAAATACTTTGTGCAAGAAAAAAAAAAAAAAAAAAAATTATTGAAGTTACTGATCAATGTTTATTGTAAAAATTGTGTAACAATATTGTGTGAACATCAACAAAGTTTTGACTATGGTTTACTAGCTGATGTACATAAGGAGGGTTTACATAAGGCTTTACAATACCATTAGAAGCACCCCACATGACACTGTAAATAATTACTGGGGAAAAAAAAATGCCTTTCATTAATTGAAATATTAATTCTGATATCATATGCATATGTGTGGATAAAACGGTATTGTTAAAAGTCAATTATGCCCTAAAATTGTCTGGTTAGTCCTGTCGACATTCATGGATGAAGATATCAGACAATAACCCCATCAAAAGGAAGAGAGGGGGTAATGCCTGGGAGGATTGCCATCCGTGATAGCTGAATTTTTTTAAAAATATTTATACAAAAAAAAAAAAAGTCATTTTTCTCATATCCTTTTTATTATAGCTGACAAAGGTATTTTGCATATTTTTTAATAAAGAAATCCAAATGCTTACACGTGGACTCAATTTTCTACATTTTTATTTTAGTTGAGAGATAAGAAGCAAAGCAGATTTTGTTAAGTTGAAAAATTACAATCTTTATGAAGAATTAAAAAGATAGCAACAAAACTGATTAAATGAAAAGATAAAAACTGATGAGAAATTAGAAAATTAAAATAAAAACAGTTCCACAACTTACACATCTTTGAAATTGGCTAAATTTTTGTCTGGGGTAAAAGCATCCAATAAACAGATGATCTGAAATAGAGAAAATATTTTGCGAAGATTAAAATACAAAACACAGAAACTTGACAAGAAAATATAACATTATGCTGGAGATGGAGGGGGGGGGGTAATGAAGATGTGGAACAAGTAATCAGAATTCAGTGACATTGAATGAAAGGTTACATGAGGAAAGGAGATGGAAGACGTCAAAAAGGCTTCGCAAAAGCAACAAGAGAAAAAATAAAATTGTAAAAACTTTCAAATCACTCCATATTTTATATTATTTGGATTCATCAAACTACTGTTCTCATTTTAAGTGTCATTTTCATATTTCGGTCAATGTAACCGCTGACCTTCTTCATGTGTATCTTGTCAAACTCGAGAATTTGGATGGAATTTTGAATGGAACCCTTTATTTACTTTATGGGGGTAGCATGCTCTCATTCCATCAGCCATGACTGGATAGAGGTCCTAAGTAATTCACAATTGTATTTTTGAATCACCCACACTGAGAATTGAGCCTTCAACATTCAGATGGTCACTTACAATTGATTTTTCAAAGTACTCTAACCACTGCGCCATGGGTTCTTGTGGACAGTTCTAGTACGAATTTTTGGATCCTTCAACATTTTATTTCTAGTTGTAAATATCACTCTTATTAATTATTATTACTACATATATATATATATATATATATATATATATATATATATATATATATATATATATATATAATGTGTTTTTTTTTTTTTTTATTACTGTATATATGTTTTATTATTTATAATTAAGGTGCCCATATTATGCCGAATTTTATACTAGGTCTACTTAGTAATTGATTGTCGCCCAGCATATGTGCTGCTTCTTTGAATCATCTTACTCTCCATCGTCCTTCTCTATCTATAATTTTTACTTTATCCCATAAAGGTAGATGGTTTTCCTTTTCTTCCCAGATATGGTCAGCTCTATGGATTGTTGTTTCAGTGAAGGGTTTCTCTTAACTGTCCATCTCCTCTTGATATGCAATGCCATTACTACATATTGCTTTTGCTTTATGTTGTAGGCAACAAATGATTCCTTTCTTTGCATTATATGGATGGGGGGGGGGTCAAAGTTAAGGTACTGTCCAGTGAAAGTTGGCTTCTGGTATACAGATGACATAAACCCCTCACCAGTGCGGGTTATCAACACATCTAGGAAAGAACTTATTATTTTCTTTTTCCACCGTGAATTATATAGTTGGACAGATAGAGTTCACATGATCTAGTGATGTTTGAACATCTTCCTGGTGGGGCTAGAGTATAAACATATCGCAATTACATTGTTGACTTTAATTCTCAGTGTGGGCGACCAAAAAGTACAATTTCAAAATTACTTAGAACCTCTATCCCCTCATGGTTGAGGTAATGAAAGCATGCTACCTCCGTGAAGTAAGTAAAGGATTTTGTTCCAAACTTTGTCCAAATTCCAGAGTTAACCAAAATACACATAAGGATCAGAAGTTACATCGACTAATACATGAAAATGACACTCAAGATGAGAACAGTAGTTTGATGAATCCAAATATGAATAAACAATCTTCATCTCAAAAATTCAGAAACACTCAATATTTTCATTAAAATTTATAAAAAGTTAAAATAAATCATGCCCTTAAATATGAAACCATTTGCCTTAAAATTGTATCCCTAAAATTAAAACAACTTTTTTCTTCTGCAGATTTAGTATTTATCAGAAAAAAGTTTGATTTAGTAACATCTCATTAAAAAAAAAATAAACAGGTAATTCCTTATTGAAAAGAATCCTAAAAAACAATTAAACCAGTAAGGCAATAACACTAATTATAAAGATGCTTTCCATTAGAAAAATAAATGAAAAATCTGTATAAAAAAAAATAATACCTAATAATAGTAATATTTATTTTGCATTGAAAAAATTTATTAAATTCATTAAAATAGATAGTTAATGCCTGTTTGCCCTAAGTTTTGGGGACAAAAATGCTAAAAAAAATTTTGCTCAAAGTTTCTACGATTAATTAAATATTTTATTCAAGTCAAATAATTTTTTTTATTTTAAAAAAAATTTTGAGTATAAGATGGAGGCAAACAAATCTTCCAAAAATTAAAACAAAAATAATTCTAGCTTTTAAAATATCAATGAGCATGATTGATTTTGAGAAAAAAAAAAATGAGTTGTTTAAGATCTGTTGAAAATTGAACGTTACAGCTAAGGGCAGGGTCAAACGAAAGAAAAACAAGCAAATATTTTAGGATATTTTCCAAATTAAATTTTAAAATAATAATAATAAAACACTTTTTGTGTTAACAAATAGGCTTTTAAGATTGCCAAACATTAAATCTGAAAAGATCATCAATTTATTAGGATCACAACTTTGCACTCAGCCATGGCAGCAGAATTTGACACCAGCACTTTTAGGCTGAGTAACCAACCTTACTAAGCAGGACAAATAGTAATTTGTTTTTGTTTTGCAGTAAAAACTAAAATATTTTAATTTTTCTTTATATTTTATTTTTATTGTAAAAAAAATAAAAGATAAACATTTCTTTGGAGTTTAAATAATTTTTTGTTTTAACAATTGTTTTTAAAAAAATATTTTTTTTACAATCATTAAGTAGACACATTGATGTTTTTAAATGTTAGATACAATTAAATTAAGGCTAACATGGTTGAAATAAATGAATGGTTAATAATTAATTTAAGATTAAAAGTAAATGAATATTAACTGGGAATTTAAATTTTAGGTTTATTAGTGTCAAAAATCGATTGGAGGATCCCAATATATTATGTTGTATATTTTCAGCATCCCAAATTCTCTTTAAAAAATTATTAATAATAAATAAATAAAAATTATGTCTTTCTTAAACAATCATGAGATTTTTTTTAAAATTATATTGCAATTTAAATATGCAGTCACAAAGAAAATACCCATAATAATTTAATATTGATTCTTTTTTCTAAGAAAATTTAGTATTTTGTTTTGCTTACTTTATAATAGTAGAAAGAAAACAAATTACTATCCACCGACTTCAGTAAGCTAGGCTATTTTTTTTTTTTTTTTTTTTCAGATTAACACTGGCTTAATAGTGTTGCTGTCACATTCTGTCATTATGGCTTGGTACAAAGTTACATCATTACCCATATATCTTCGATAATGTCAAAAAATGTTTCTTCTAAAAATTCTCAGGAGAATTGTTATTCTAAGAGTAAAGCATTAATATTAATTTGTTAAAGTAGACTTTCAAGTGATTAATTTAATGGATGTATTCACAGACTATAGAATAAGCTATGAATTCTACAACCCTTATTTTAAGTCATTTATACACTAATATTGTTGGGAAAAGGTATAAATATGCCACCCTCCAGCTATAGGTAAAAATGGTAACTTATATTTAATTACAACAGAAATTATGCTTCAGCATTAAATAATCCTTAAAAGATGATATGCCATGAAATAGGCAAAGCACATTTGAGTGATGTTAAATATGTTAAGCTAAATGCATTCATAGGCCATCAGAAATGATCATGGTTGAATTTACTTTTTAAATTAGTACATGCATCTACTTGAAAAGCTATGAGCAAATAAAAATGTTTTTCATAGTCAGAGCAGTGAAATGAGATAGTGGTAGTCAAATCAAATTCATTGGTTATTAATTCAAAATTTCTAAAATTTCAGTAGACATTATCAATTAAAATTGGCACTACGACAGACTAAAAAAAAAAATAATTAAATAAAAATGAGAGCTAATGAAAAATACCTTCAAAAATATCAAAATCTTTGTCATTATTAAATGGTAATAGTTTTGTTCTTTAAAACTACTATTTAATGATGCCAATTGTTTTTGTTTTGTACATTTTCATTAAATCAATCAGTTTCACATGATGCATACATTTTAATTGAATATTTTTAGATTTGTTTATATAAGAAAAATTCACAGAATCTTAAAAACATGGCTGTTCTTTTTAGGATCAAAATCCAGTAAATAATGTAGTTTTTATAAATTACTAATAATGGAAGGAAATTTCTTGGGTGAAAATAGGAGTTAATGAGTTTTTTTTATTTCAGAAGTTGAAGTGTTTGGATACAGCTTTCAATGAGATGCCCTAGTTTGAATTGTACATTAACCAGTTATGTTAAAGTATCATAGAAATATCAACCATTTTGCAGTGGATTTTGAAGTAGAATCTTTGTAATGATTACAAAAACCTTATCAACAATCAGGGTTGTAGAATTCATAACACAAACAAGTGTCACAACCAAATTTTTTAAATGTTTGATTTTGATCTGAAAAGTCTTTTACTTGTAATAATTTATGGATTAAGAAAGAATAAGGACCCCAATGGACTAAATAAAAACAAAAGGACGATTTCAATCGATATCGGTTTGACCTTGACCTTTGCACACATGGTTTCTGAAAAGAAATATAAAATAACAGACTATTTTCGCGATTGCTTCATGGATTTTTGCAACTAAGATTTATGTTTTTATTTAAAAACATGTTTTTTAAATATGAGTTATATGATTTACAAAACCTTTTCTGGTGAACAGGATTTTCCCTACATTAAAAACTGACTTTTTATGCATAATAACATCACAAATGTAATAAACAAGCAAGATTTGAAAAATTACTTTTATTTACAAATCTTTTTGTGACTTATTTTTTATAAATCACAATGTATACATTTTGCGTCTAGATGAATGATAAAGGACAGTTCTGAAAAACATTTTCTGTATGTGTTTTTAATACAATTCAATATTTAATTATTCTTTAAAACATTAACTTTAGCAACAATAAATTAATATTGTTTTTAAATAATATTTTAAAATATTAAACTTTAATTTAATCTGATACCAGTCACATAATTCATTAACAAAAAATCCAAAAGTTGAAGCTAAAATTGTATGAGGCATTAAAAAAAATCTAATCTTTCTAAAAAATACTGTAACAAATAAATAGAACCGTTTTCAAAGATGTGTGTCCATTGATTTTGAAAGACAATCTATCCATAATTGAATAGATGAAACAGCATTGCCTACTTGCAAATGACATTAATTGTGAGTGCTGTAATGCCCATATAAATACCATGATACAACTGAATATTTCGAAGACAATAGTCAATGACATATGCACCATTCCGAGCAATATGTGCAAAATATTTTATTAATAATCTCATAAGACTTGGTGATCCTGGAACAATCGTTCAGATAGATGAATCATGTTTTTCCCACAGACCAAATCATCATCATGAAGAGGCACTCACAAGACATTATAGGTTTTTGACTTCATTGACACAAGCCTGCACCAAGGTACATGAAGATAGTTGAAAAAAGGAATAAAGAAACATTATCAATAATAAAAAAAACATTGTCTTACCAGGAACGACCATTCATAGTGATGAATGGAATGCACATAGTATGATAGAGACTGATTTGAAATTTCCCCACTACACTGTTAACCATTTATGTTATTTTGTGAACCCAAGCAACCAAGTTCATACACAGGCTATGGAAAGTTATTGGAATCCCCATAAACGGTTTATTAAATCAATGCTCAGTTGTAGAAGATCTCACTTAGATTTCTACCTGAAGGAATACCTGTGGCATGAAAGATACTCAGAAAATGTCTTTTTCAAATTGTGTGATACCATCGATGCACAATATCCATTTATTTAAATGTGTTTTGTCCCTACATTCAAAATTTACCTAGTATTTAACTTTATCCTTGTGGGGAAAGCAAAAAAAAAAAAAAAAAAAAAAAAACAGCAAAGTTATTTTTTTATGAAAAATAAGCTATAAAAAGATTTGTAAATAAAATTATGTATTTTATTATTGATTATTATCTGATTTCATCATGCATAGAAATTGCCTGTCTAGAAGAATTTCTCCTTACTACACTTCATCTTTATAGAAAGAAAAGTTATAAAAAGATCTGTAAATAAAATTATGTATTTTTCAAATCTCGCTTGTTGTTTATACTTGTGGGTTTTTAGTGTAGGGAAAAATCCTGTTCCCCACAAAATGTTTCATCTATATATATATATATATATATATATATAAGTGAAAATGTGTGTGTATGTATGTTTGCTTTTTGTGTATGTCAGCAAAAGGCTTTTTTGGTCAGCTTTCTCGGGGGGGGGGGGGCTTTTTAAAACCTTTTATATCACGTCTAAATGATAACATCTACGACTTAACGGGGATCGCGTGTGTATTCAATTTGCCCAACTTTTACCAGCTCGCCGTGTCTTCGAAAAGCGGGGAAACAGTAACTGGCTTGCAGCGCAAAACTAGGTCAAATATCACGCCACTTCCTCGCGTTAGAGAATGGATCGAGAGAAAGAGAGAGAGGGAGGTGTGTAAATTATATTGAGACACGTTGACCGGAATTCAGGATCAGCTGATCGGATTGCGTGTGAGTCACGTGGTCAGGTTAGCTGAATCGTTGAGATTTGGTTTGGACCTAGAAGGCGACAAACGGCTTTACAGACATCTCCTCCACTTCACTGGGGGTGGGAGACGCTGACGTGTACCATGCAAGGCAGAGATTCACTTTCAATCCTTTTGCGAGAAATCTGGAAAGTGAAATAAAAACTATAAAACCAATTCATCGTTTGGAGTGAAATGAATCTTCGTCCCAAAAACAGGTACCGGTCTCCCCTCCAAGACGAGATGAATTCAGACGGACCAACATCCAATACGCAGAAGGTATGTCTAAAATACATGTACCACACACACACACACACAATGGCATATAAACAAATAGACAGAACAACTAGACGATCACACAATGTTAACTCTGATTAGACGATAACACACGATCCCCTTTATGATACAACAACACAACACTCACACCTGTATATTTCACTTTATAATCCTTAACTGAAACTATCAGTTCCTCTCCCCCTTGTGGCCGAGATGGTTAGGTGGCTGGCTTTTTTTTCTCTTTCGTTTCCACCTTCGCGTCAAGACTTCAGGGTTCAATCCTACCTTCCTACTAAAACTTTTTATTTTCTTTTACACCTCCAAACTACCGGCCAACGTTTTTTTAACCTCCAAACACCCAGGCAACGCCGGGTACTCCCCGTTATTCTATAATATAAATCTCATTGTCTGTTTAAATGTATATGTATGTTTGCCTAAAATTTTCGACAGAGGCGACGGATTTTCACAAGATCAGTATCATTTTGAAGCTGAATCCTTCGGATGACAAATATCGAAAAATTGGCCAAAAACATTAATTCATTCACTCTCAACTGTGCACTTTTCTACAGGGAGGGGTCGCTTTTTTCATCAATATTTTCGAAAGTCATCCCCTCTTTTCGATTGACTAGCCTTAATTTAAACCTTCGTCACTTCCGGTTTTGTGATGGACACAACAGCAAACATGTCACTTTTTTTCTTTCTTTTTTTTCATTCTTTTCCACCTTCGTGGTACGGGTTCGAGTCTGCCTTCCTACTACCATTTTTTTTTTTTTTTTTTTGCTCAACACACACCTCCAAACACCTCGGCAACGCCGGGCATCCAGGCTAGTAAATAATATAGCTTAAAAAAATAAATAAAAATATCAATATAGTGTGCCTCATTTTGGAGAACTTGTTTCCTCCCAAAATGGAACACCATGGATTTGAATAGCAGGTTTTTCCTTATTTGAAAAATAAAATTCTGACCAATAAAAAGTTTGGTTTAAATAGTTTTATCAAAAAGCTTTTCAAATATATATATAAAAAAAAACTAGTCTACATAAAAATAAATATTAATTGCGAAAATCCGCTAAACGATCATCTACATCGTCTATTATTTAATATTTGTTTATAGGCGAAAGTCAAGGTCAAAAAGGTATTTATGAAAATCTGTCGTATTTTTCTGTTGACTGGGGTCCTTATTCTTTAATTAATATTAATTTACATGTGATATGTTTATTACTTATAGCATTTCGATTTTAAAGTAAACCAGTATGTTTTTCAAGGTTATCTGAATTCAACATTTTTATTTTTTGTTGGTTGTTTCACGGTATATCAACCTTTTTGGGGTTATTTAATGCCAGATCCAGTAATTTTGTAAAAAAGATTTTATGCTTCAAGTTCTGTATATTCAAATATTTATTCATTAATTTAGTTTGATTGTTTTGTAGAAGAAAATTGCTGTTCTTGTTTTTGACTTTGCAGACATAATTGAGTTTTGCAAAGAAAAAAAAAAGAAAAAAAAAATCAATGTTTAGTACATTTTTGGTCAGGAAGCCAACATCTTTAGACAGTTTGAACTGGTAACACCTGATGCCCGATCAGGTATTACCACTCCAGACTAAAGTGTATCTGGGAACAATGGTAACTAAGGAGCATCTCCATATTTCCCATAGCTCTCAAATTGGGCCTCACCACTGGATTTGTTTTAAGGTCATACCCAGGACCTGTTTGTTTTTGTTTTTTTGTAATGAAAAAAAAAAAAAAAACTAAACAAGTAAAGCATACAATCATTACAGCTTGAATAATGTAAACAACCTTTAATTACAATTTTATTTGTATTTAAGACAAAAAAATAATGAATTTACTTTTAGATATTTGTGAAAAATTGCAATTTCTGCCAATTTTCAGGAAATATTTTTAAAGAAAATTCATTGATTTAGGGCGCATGACCCTTGTCTACAATCATGAAAAAAAATATGTGATACATTTTATCACAATTATTTCTAATCAAGGGCATGAAAATCTTATCTCTTTATGCCAGTAAGGAAGGGATGGAACGGTGGTAATGAGGAGAGTAGATTATTTTTCTATATCCTGTTCTTTCTCTTTAGTTCAAAAAGTCTAGCCATTCCCACAACTCTTTTTCCGCCCACAACCTCCAGAAATTTTCACCACCATCAAACTAGTTTTGTTGCTACAACATTAAAGATTTTAATGCCACACTATTAGCAAATTAAGAGATATTGCTGAGCCAGAAAAGTAATTTTATATGATATTCCAGGGGTGGGGGGAATAAGAGAGGGTTTGGTTTTATTGAGTTGAGACCATAGGACAGATCTAAGGTTTTCAAAAGAAAAAATTATTCAAAGTGCATCCAGTTAAGCTGTGCCTACTGAAATAAAGTCTTAGTCAACTAAATGTGATGTCACAAAAATATCTAAGAAGAGTTTTTTTGGTTGATTTTATTTTTTTAATCATACTTACAAAAATAATGTTCCAGTTTATACTGAATTTTATTTAATGTTATTTTTAAAAGAAAGAAAAGACTTAAAAATTAATAAATATAATTAAAGTATATTGTTACAAGGTTGTTTCGATTTTAATTTTTATTTCTGTAAAATTTTAAAACAATTTTCTTAAAAAAAATTAATAAAGAGCAACACTTATAACTTTGCCTTTTTTCACACTTAAAATAATTACAATATAAAACTTTTTACTGTGTAGAAAATTTTGCTGCTTAATTTTCATGATGTAATTTTTGTGATTTAAGAAGAAACTTAAACACAACAAAAACTGAATTAGGCATAAAACAAATAAATGAAATTTTAAAATAAATAAAATTAAAAAAATAAAATTTAAGAATAAATAAAAAAGGCATTAAAAAAAAAAACTTGGATTAACAAATAAATAACAGGAAAAGGCCATGATGGAAAATTTAGTTGAATCCTTTAAGTTATTCTTTTTTTATTATTATTTGCTTAACTTATTAGTTTTATAATTTTCCTTGTCAGAAAAATGATTTAACAGCATTTTTTTTTTACAATGCTGTGACCCTTGTGACAAGTGTCAACATGACAAAGAAAACCAGCATTTGCTAAAATATCCAACATTATATGCATAACTTATATTTTTTGGATTAAGAGAATGAAGAATTTTCCTGGTACTAAAATCTTGCAACTATTGGATTTTATACTTTAGAAAATAGTACAACTGAAATAACTTGTAAATTATATTAGAAAAGAAAGAACTTATCTGCATTGATTAAAAATTATTTGTTATACCTTTGTTAAAGTTTTAAACATCTTATATATAAACAAGCAATGTTTAGTTTATAGTAAGAGAATTTTTTTTTTTTTGCAAATATAAATTGATCAAGTAGTTTTATTTTTAAAGAAAATCCAACTTTAGTGAAGCGGCTGTCTTGTATGCCAAAAACAAAGAGAGATAACTCAATAATTCAAACTTGCAAGATTTATGTTGTAATGCCTACAAATTCCCATAAAATCACTTAAAAATGATTTTCTTTATTAAAAATAGAATCACTCGATCAATTTATGTCATTTTTGGAATATGATATTCTTGTTTTGTCACAGTTAAGTACATTATAGGCACAGCCAAAAATGGTAAAAAAAACAAACTATTTTTTTTTTTTTTAAACAAAATAAAATCTATTAAAATCCATTATTCTTGAGAAACTTTTTTTTTTTCCAGAAAGATAAACGCCTGAATTTTATTATATGAAAAGCAGAAAAATATAAAACTTTTTCTACTATTTTTAATAGAATTTTAAATTTTCCAAAAAAATTAAAAAAAAAAAAACAAATAAAAAACACCATTCACTGCCATTTTTGTCTCTATGAATAACATTTTTTTAAAAGGTTTTTTAATCAATTTTTTATGTTTTTTTTTGTCTAAATAAGATTCAGAATGATTTGCTATAAGTATATGCAAAAATATTATAACATAAGTACCTGAATTTCAATTAATTCCATCTTTTATCTTAGTCTATAGATTTCACGTGGCGAATTTAAAAAATCCAAAATGTAATGATAGTTTCGAAAAAAAAATCTATGGTAGCCTTTACATGAATAAATGAAGTCATTTAATCCTGTAAATTTCCATGTATTTTTACATTTGTTTTAATGATTAAATGAAGAATCAATTTTATAAGGGTTTAATTCTTTTTTCATAAGCGATACATATTTGTTGCCTACATAACCTCCGGAGTTAAGAAACCATGAGGCTGGCCAATACCAGATGGGCGTCTATTTTGGGAATACTGCGTCTAGTATCACGCTTGGTCGTTTTGACCCTGTCTTGCCATTAGAAATAAGTGTTCAGGAAGAGAGAGTGTGCTAGATGCAAGTCCTCCACACTTATTACTAAGTGCAGTGCAAGTCACAGCAAAAAGGAAAAGGGAGAGATAACTGTTTATAAATACAAACAACTGTTTGTAGCCCTTTATGGAGGCACTATCATAGTTGAGGAAATATCACAACAAATTGCCAAAAGAAATCATTGTATTTTTGGCAAAATGCGCAGTTATTTATTGATTTTTTCTTTTTAGTATCGATTCTTCAAAGCAACGTATATTAGCACTATATGGCTCACTAGAAGAAAATTATTAAATTTATTTTTAAAGATTTAAAAGTAGCATTTTTTTGTAAAAATAATGAATATATATATATATATATATATTGCTAATCTGAAAGAATAATTATTATTAACATATTCAATGAACTTCACACTTCAAAACACAAAAGATGAAAAATTAAACACATTCAAAATTCGGATTTTCAACTTTAAAGTCTAATACATGTACAGTTGTTTTTTTTTATCTACAATACTCACCCTCCCCACTGATTATTTTAAGCATATTTGTAACCACAAATAAAGAAGGGGGTTGTAAGAAAAAAAATAAAAAATAAATTTATATATATATATGATTATGAAAAAAAATTACACAGAGTTCATTCTTCGCTTAACAACCGGTGAAAATTTTGTATTGATTGGATAGTTACTTGATTTTTGGTAGATTTTTAAAGAGAGACTCCATCAAAAAAACTACTTACTCCCTCCTTCCGTTTTTGCCATTATATAGATTTTTCTTGTTTTTTGTTTTTAATATTGGGAGAATTCTGAAGAACCATATTTTACATATATATTGAAAATAAAACTATTCATATTAAAAAATCAGTTATGTAGGTTTGGAAAATTTCTTAATATAAAAAATTAGAAACTATTTGAAAATTTATTGAGAAGCTTTTAACAAATATTTTACTTTTGTAAGCTAATTGTTTGAGGAAGAATAGTTATACTATTTTATTATTAAATGAGCGAAACAAGGGGTTTCATACTTTCTCAAGTTTTAATTTTGCTCAACATTTTGACACTGTCAACAAAAATGCTGAGTAAATCTGCTTGTGACATACAAGTTTAAAAAACATTGACAGATTAGTTTGGTTTCGATGTCAAATTCTTTTGGGTTATTTAATGCCAAAACGATACCTATTGGCAACAATTAGCTCAACAAAAATCACTATTTTAGCTAGAGTTGAAAAGAAATTGTGGCTTTATACCATCCCAACAATATTAGGACATGATTAAATATGGTGTATCCAATTCTATAGTTGGCAACAGTATCCATTAGATCAATCATGCACCACATAAAGTAGACGTAGAATCAATAGCATGTGCCTTGCCTTTATCAATCTGATGAACACAAATTGGATAATTCAGTCACAATATGTGATCGATTATTTTTGTTTATTAACGAGACACCACTTATGAAGGCCAAATGCCACTTGAGAACAAGAGTTAATGAGATGGATTGATTGTCAGTTGAACAATGAAAAATATCATGAGATGATTGAAAATGATGAATGGGATGATTTATGATGAGTACTTTTTAACATTAGATTTGAAGACTATCGTATTGTAGTCTGTAGGAGAGCAGTCCCAGAGTAATGCGTTTCATAGATAGAAAATTTGTGGGAAGAAATTTTATTACCAAAGTGACAAAACTTCTGAATAACCTCGCTATTAAAATATACTTTTTTTTTTTTTAATTTTTTTATTTTGTTCTAGCTCAGGATGGGGCATCCTAACAGGTGCCAGACATTCACCTGCTATCTCAGACATTTTAACTGTGAGATCTTTTTAAGATTGTAACTTAAGATTTTTTACACTTCTTACAGAAAAACTGGTTATCATCTCTCAACCTACTAGTAATTCCAGGATATTTATTGTATTAAAAAAAAAAAATGTTCTCTGAAAAGAAATTTTGTAATAAAAAAAAGTTATTTTGCATTAAATTTGTAGGATAGTTAATCTTATAATAGTTGTTGAAGTTGTCAAGAGCAGATAAGAGAAATATTTAAATAGAAATATATTAAATGGTAGGTGATTGTTTTGTTCGTTACAAAAAGAAAAAAGGAAGAAATGGAGAAAACACTGCTGATTTAATTCTATCCGTAAGAAATGGTTTACTTTTTAGTTTCTGTATTTCTTCAGAAAAAAAATTCATTTTCATGGTAATGTATTTCCTCATTTGAGGAAATTTGTTTTGACTATTTTACTCAAAAGAAATACCAGGTAAAAATGTTTACCGCATAACAATACTTTCTAAGAATAAATTATTGCTTTTCCAACAGATAAATAATTATTAACACAGATAAGGGAAACTCATTTATAAATATAACCAAAAAAAAATAATAAATTTGCCTGGTTGTTGATGATGTGTCTGTGTATATGATTTTTTTTTTTCTGCAATTAGTAGAAAATTAAATTAGCCCCACCCAGTTCCTCCTTAAAGAAAAGGCCTGACATTGCTAGTATGGTAGTAAAAGCGAACATTTAAACACAAATGCTAAACATTAAAGTCAATAAACAGAACTATTTATATTAAAATCAAAACAACCATTGAATAAAAAGCTTAATTTAATAAAATGTTATTCTTGCAAATATTCACATCAGTTAATCTAACTTAGATTACATGTACATAAAGAGATAGAATGTTTGCATTGTATAAATGCAAATTACTTTGAAATGAGCTTTTTTGATCCCAAGAAAGTTTAACTTTTGCATTTATATATTTCACTTTTTAAAGGTTCACAATGAGAAGTTTAAGATTGCTTTAAAAAGCAATGAAATTTTATGCAAACACTTCTATTAAAAAATCTATACATCTATAAAAGTGAAATTGTCTCTGTGTGTATGTGTCTACATTTCCCTACCAAACTACTCTGTCAATTTTCAGTCTACAGACTTGAAATTTGACATAAGGGGTATTTTGAGATTTGGGAAAATCTTTTTAATCGGTTTTTGGCCAGAAATTTGGCTGTCAAAGGGTTAAAGTTCAACAATTTGACCTTTGAAAACTCTACCAAACTCCTCCCCAATTTAGGGTGTACACACTTGAAATTTTAAATTTAGGTTACCTGGACATGAGTCAAACTTTTTAATTTTATATATATATATATATAAGTTATGAACAGTACATAGGGCCAGAGCAAAGCCGGGCTGAACTGCTGGTATAGAACAAAACTGGGATAATTATAAAAGCTACAATTTACTTCACAGATGAAGATTCTCACTTACAGACATAAAACCCAATATAATAATTAGATCTGTGATAAAGTTGTACTTTTAATTACTCTATCTTTCTTTTAAGTTAGAAAATCAATTCAGTAAATCTAGTATTTTATATAGCTACGCTCAATAGTATGTTGTATATATATTTTTTTTATAAACTCATTTTGTCATGTTTGTATAAATAAAAATGATGATATATATCTATATAATTATAATAGTCAACATTTGTTTCTTTAAAGCTTTTTAATCACAGAAAATACATTAAATATTCTGAAATTTCCAAATTACATTGGAAAAAAATCCATTTTAATTAGTTTAGTCATAATTTGCAATTAACTGAGCAAATGACCCACTTTTTTTTTTTTTTTACTTTGTATCTTCAGCTTTTTATTTTATGCACTATCACTGTCCTGTACTTATTAACAATAAGTTAATGTCTTTATGGTTGCATTTTTAAAACCTCCTCCTTTCCTCTCTATTCACGACAATGGTAAGAAAAGTTTAGTACTAATACTTAACCTCTCCTTAGAACAAGTCTTTGGGGGCGCCTCCTTCACCCATCTTTGCATCTTTGTGGTTTTCTGGGTTCTAAAATAACACTTTAAAAAATGTGGCCACCTTCAGTGTTTGGGAGAAGGATCATAAAAGTGCAAAACAATGCCTTCAAAATTTTTTTTTTTTTTAAATTTCAATATTTTTTTTCATTAAATTTAAAAAAATAAATAAATTAAAAAAAAAAAAAAAAAAAAAAGTACTGTTCTAAACTAAGAGCTCATGGGATCAGCGCTTAACACCAGTTTTAAGTCAAACAGATGGCTTGATCTAATTCCATAAGAGGACATAAGTTTTTTACTAGTAATACAATAATTTAATTAATAAACCACCCAACCCAAATTTGTTATTGTTGACATCTAATCCTGTTATCTAAAAATTCCAATATCTTTAACAATACTGTTTTTATTCCATGCTTGTTTCGATAAACATGTTTGAGGGGGGAGGGGGTATTATTAAAATGATACTACTTACATTTTCATGTTCCATGTATCGCAACATGCGAATTTCTCTGTAGGTCCTCTTGGCATGAATGGCCGATTGGAATGGACGGCCAAATTTCTTGATGGCAACATCCTGCATCCGTGTTGAATCAAAAGCCGAACTAAAGAATAGCAAAAAAAAAAAAAAAAAGTAAAATATGTTTAACGTTCATGGTTATAAAATGGTAATAAAAGATACTGGCTTTTCTTTTTCTTGTTTTTTTTTTTTTTTTTTTTTAAGAAATCGCAAAGTGGTTAATAAAAGAGACAAAGGCAAAATGAAGTGATCAAAACAAAAATAGAGATACTAATCAAAATGATTAATCAAACCAGTTGTACACATGGAAATTTCTCCAAGGAGTTAGAATTAGAGTTGTCAAAAGTATTAATATTTCAATTTTTTTTATAGGTTTTAAAATATGACATACTAGCATGGGTGCCCGGCGTTGCCCGGGTGTGAGGTGTATGCTGAGCAAAAAAAAAAAAAAAAAAAAGGGTCAATTTTTTTAAAACTTTGACCCCTATTATGACCCTTTAACATTTATTGTTTAAGGCTCTAATCAAGTTATTAAGTTAGATCCATGTCCAACGAACCTATATCTAAAATTTCAAGTGTTAGACAAAAAATTGTTGGAGGAGTTCGGTAGAGTTCTCAAAAGTCAAATCGTTGAGCTTTGACCCCTTAACAGCCAAATTTCTGGCCGAAAACCGATCACATAGATTTTCCCAAATCTCAGTACCCTGTATATCAAATTTCGAGTCTGTAGACTAAAAATTAACAGAGTTATTGTGTAGGGAAATGTACACAGACAGATACACAGACATGTTCACTTTTATAGATATACTAGCATGGGTGCCTGGCGTTGCCCGGGTATTGGGAGGTGTATGTTGAGCAAAAAAAAAAAAAAAAAAGAAAAAAAAAAGAAAAAAAAAGAAAAAAAAAAAAAAAAAAAAAGAAAAAAAAAAAGCGGTCAATTTTTTTAACTTTGACCCCTATTATGACCCCTTAAAATTTATTGTTTTGGGCTCAAATCAAGTTAAGTTAGATCTATGTCCAAGGAACCTATATCTAAAATTTCAAGTGTTTAGACCCAAAATTGTCGGAGGAGTTTGGTAGAGTTCTCAAAAGCTCAAATCGTTGAACTTTGACCCCTTAATCGCCAAATTTCTGGCCGAAAACTGATCACATCAATTTTCCCAAATCTCAGTACCCTGTATATCAAATTTTGAGTCTGTAAACTTAAAATTGACAGAGTTATTGCATAGGGAAATGTAGACACACAGACAGATACATAGACACGTTCACTTTTATAGATATATAGATTATGTTTAATACCAAAGCCATAAAAATTATGATGCTGTGGAGAAAAATAAAAATTACATTAATTTTGCATGGCTTAATATTTTACAACTCATTTAGCTCTTTGACCTCTCTTCCTTTCACTTGATCAGATTTTTTACCTAGTGTTCATTTCAACTTCTATTCTTTCCTGCTTTCTCTCACTCTTTTTCTTATTGCCTTTTCTTCTAGTCTCCCTTGGTTGTTTGATTGAAAAGATTGTCACTTTTTTAAAAACATTTCTTATCATTTTGTTCAAACTAGGGATGGGGCATCCTACTGGATACCAGTCATTCACCCGTTATCTCATACACTCCAGCCAAGAGATCTTTTTAAAATTCTAATTGTCCCTTTAAGAGCAATTGTTTGAATCTTTCTTGCATTTAGTTCACCAAGTATATTTGCTAGGTAGTTTTTGAAATTTTTTTCTGTGAGGTCAGTTGTTCCTATCATTACATTTCCTGGGGTTTCATTTTTTACTTCAAAGTTTTCAGAAATCAAGCCCCCCACCCCTTTTCTGGAGATTAACACTTGATCTCTATATGAGATACATAGATATTTGAATATTTAATTAAAGTTCTCTTTTACTGCTCAAACACTGAGCTAGTAGAGAATTTGAGAACATAATCTTTCTCTCCCCCATTGATCATTTAAATGTTATAGTATATCTTTCTTATAGTCTGTTCATCTTACTGGATTCCAGCACAAGTATTCATCTTGTCTGCTTCGTACTGTTACCATAGGCAACATCACCTGGAGAAGGTGCACCATTTCTTGTAAAAGCCAGTGTGGGTTAGACATACCAAGATCTTATTTGAGCAGTGAATACAATGTGCTTTTGAACAGTTAGGATTTACTTGTAGGGAAAAGTATCCTCATGTCAGGTTGTCCTGACAAACTCTTGTACAGAGAGACCTTAGATATTCAAGGACAGTGTCTAGTAGGCATTCAAGTTCTCTCCTAGATTACTGGAATGTGTGTGTGAGAGAGAGATGAAACTGTTCAAAAACCATCAAATAGCATGTAATATAGATATGTATGGAAGATGATTTCTTCTAAATAACATTTCACTCAATAAATGTCAGGCTTGACATATAGATGGCATTAATAAGTTTTTTTTAAATCCATATGATTTTTTATAAAGTACTAACCTTCAAACAGCATGTCAAAATTTGAGTCCAATCAGATTATTAGTTTACAAATTACAGTTATTAAAATGAAACTATTACTGTAAATTTTCAAAGCAATGAAAAAACTGAGTTTAATGTGTTGATAAAGCATTTCTTTTTGACAGGAAAATACTATTAAGGCAAAGCAACTGCTTGATAAGTGTTATTCAGACTGTTTCATCAGAAACAATGGTTAAGAGGTGGCATGCTGACTTTAAACACATTTGTATAGACATTAATGGTACTGAACGTTCAGGTCGCCCAAATTCAGCAATTATTCAGAGAAAACACTAAAAAAAAGTCCACAGACTCGTTTTGGCTGATCATAAATTGAAGTAGCATAAGGTAGCAGAGGAAGATATAAGACAATATATTCAAAAATTTGCATGAACATTTTTCAATAAGAAAGCTCTGTTTAAAGAGTGTGACATGTTTGCTCATAATCAATTAAAAACAATAACGCATTGATGAGTCAGAGCATTGTTTGCAACTATTTCAATGCAATTCCTATGAAAGAAAAAGATTTTATTTGCGTGAAAAAAAAAAAAAAAAATTAAACATGGATCTGTCCCTTTAAATAATGTTCCAGTGAAAATTTTATGAATTTACAGAAATGTTATAAAATGCGCAGTAATCTCGGAAGATGTAAAAACACAATGAAAATTAATCTAATCCAGAACACATGTAGTCAAGATAAATGAAGCAACAAATTTGAATAACTTCATATACTGGCAGTCATTTGCAAAAATGTGTATTTATAATAAACGGAATGATGTCATTATTTAATTCTATCTGTTGCCTTTCCAATGAAAATAAATGGTGAATCGTCTGCAGGTTATGCTATGAAAACAATTATTGGGTTAAATAAAATATGTAGTTGATGAAATTGATTGAAATTGCTTTTTCATTGTGTGAATAACACAAATTATTCAAACTAATGTTCTCACCGTGCATGTTATCTTAACAATATTTCGGCTGATGTAACCTCCAACCTTTTCAGATACATCTTGCCAAACTCAGGAATCTTTCTAATAGAACATTTTACGAGAGTAGCTAGCTCTTGTTCAGTCAGACATGACAGATAAAAATCTTAATTCATAACTGTGTTCTTAGTATCGCTTGCATTTCAACCTCCCAAAATCTGTCAGAGCTCATTATACTTAGCACTTTATCCGTTACATCCTATGTCCTTGTGAAAGTTACAGCAGCCAAAATGTTGTGAGAATAACATCAAAGACAAGAACAGTAATCCGAATAATCCAAATAGTAGATTGTAAAATTCCATAATTTACTGACAAGGTAGAATTAAATATTGATTTGCCAGATGCAATGCTATTTAGGTTGGATGGCAAGAATTTTACAACATATATATATATATATATATATATATGCATGCATGTGCATTTCTACTGTATACCACTGATTTTTGTTGGACACAAAAGTTTGTGTAAGCAATGTTATTAAAAGAAATTTGTATATAATTATCTTTGAGCGGGGAAACAATCAACAAAGAGAAAAATGTATATATATATATATATTAAGCTTACCATAAACCTAGCAAGATAATTGACATTTTTCAAGCAATGCGTAAAGTAAATGTGTAACCAGATAAGTGTTTTTGGCTGCAAATCTCCCACCCCATTGTGTACAGTCTCTCGCCTATTTTAAGTCAAACTGGATTAGAAATGGTTGCCAAAATCGGAAATGGTCAATAAATTTATAAAAAGGTATAAATATTATGATTGCACACAAATACATAAAGAGTCATAAAGAGAAGGACAACTATATGTGCACATAGAGGCTATGGAAGGTTGCTGTAATTAATTGCAAACGGAGTTATAACCATACTTAAAGGAGGAGGGAGAGGGGGTAAATAAAAAGGTTTTTGTAGCAAAGTGTAAAAATAGTGTTAAAAACTAACTTCTATATGAGGCTAAATTAAGCAGAAGAATTAAATTTTAAAAATTAGGTTTGGGAATTAAGCTGATATCTATTCATAGAAGTACATAGCAAGAATGTTAGAGTTCCTGGGAATTAGTAACAAAAATGATCAAATACGTTTTTTGAGCCTTCCATCATCCTATAGGGGTTGGAAGGAGAAACTGCAGTTCATCTAGATGTAAGTTACTATAAAGATTACTGCAAAAAGTAAAACCAAATCCCAGAGTAAATAATGGAATTATTGTCATTCTTTTTAATTGCTTGTTTTTTTTTTTTTTTTTTACAAAGGCATCACCACATTATCAAGGCCCAGAGGCCACTCAAGGATAAGGGTTAAAGAGTGTACAGTAGAAATTGTATTACATTTTAATTTTTTTTCTAATGAGCAACCACTTATCAAGGCTAAAGACCACAGAAGAATAAGAGTTAATGAGGGATAACTTGATAGTTGAATAATAAGTACTATGAGAGGATAGAAAACCACCAACTCACAACAGTTGAAACCACAAAACACTTTCTTTTTGTTTTTTAACCTTAATCAGAAACATTGTTTATGGAACGTCAGGACTAAAAATACAAAGTAGGGGGAAACGAGAGTTATGAGGTGGCTAAAAATAAACCCAAGGTTCACTTTCTCCTTCCAGCCACCAAGAAAGCAAAGATCAACATCTCTGCAACTATCTCCATTGCTGAGGATGTTACTATTCAATCAATCGCTACGTTTTAATGAAAGAGATGAACAGTAGTTTCTATTGATGAAGGGGACAAACAATTTGTGGGGATCAAAGAAATTCCTCACACTATACTACATCTTGTGCTTGAATTAACATATTAAATGTTGAATTTTTATTCATATTGCAGTTGGACAGATCTGCTAGCATCTGAACGGTTTGATTACTTGATGCATATGAATATTGCTGTATATTTAATATACTTTAAAAATATACAAACTAGTTCAGCCTAATTTGCATATTTGATGGCAAACATAAGGCTCTCTTTCTTAATATTTTTTTGTAACAAAACAGTTCTGGTAATAGATTTTTCAGCAAACTTACATTGCAATGCATCATATTAGATATGAATTGAATCCTAAGCACTCAGCTGCAGCCATGTCACTGACTTTTTCTGTTTTTTTTTTTTTGACATGTTAAATTCCAATTACCATCACAGGAATTGACAGAATATATGTAGCTGCAATTCAGAAATAGGTGTACTTAAACTTTTCAGAGGTTTAAAATATTAATTTTGTGTTTGAATTTTTAAACAATTGCATTTTTTTTTTTTAATTCCGAGATAAAATACTGCAGACTCTAAGATGGAGGAGGGGTTTCTATGATCCACACACCTAAATCAAAATGAACCGAGCTAAATATTCAAGACAACATGACGAAATCATATTTGGGGCGGAGGGGAACTCTCAAGTCCACAAATTCTCAGAAACGAGATGAATAAATCCCAGCCACAACATAAATAATAGAAGCATCCAACTATAAAGTTGCATTAAACGAAATCTGTTTTTCAAGTGGCATAATCAAATTTTATCTTTTAAACATTTTTTTCTCTTTAACTTAAAATCACTTATGGAATATTTTCAAACACTAAAAAAAAAAAAAAATAAAAGACACTAGATGTTCATGTGGTAATCTAATTGAGATAACAATTTACATTATAAAATCATGGTCAAGGGATCACATGACGAGTCACTTCTAAAGATGTGTAGAATGCCTGTTCCAACAACAGTAGCACCTGAGAAATGATTTATAAAACACTCCATGTTTACTTGGTTGAAATACTTGGTGCTGATTGGATCAAAATATTCGACCTCAATCAGTTGCCTATACCGGACTTCAGCTAACAGAACTAGGAATTTGTTAGTATTAATTATATAACTATGTAAGAAAGTGTACATGTGCTGTCCTCATAGCCACCGACAACCCCATCTTTCCACAGAAACCTTTTATTCACAACACTGTTACTAAACGCTGCACATATTCTTGGTGTGAAAACTAACTAGAACACTTTCACCATCTAAACTTTAAAATATTTGTTAACTCTTATCTTAACTCATTACTATTGTTTGTTTAAAATGTAAATAAAACTGATATATTATGCATAGATTGACTTTTTCTTTTATTACTTTTGGCAAATGCCTTTTCTACTACAGATGCACATCCACATCTAAAACAAAGATGAACCTGCGTAGAGAAAAGGAAACGACTGGTAGGATTATTGTTTATAATGATAGTCATTGCAAATTTAAAAGTACTTAAATTTCAATTTAACAAGAAAATGTTTATTGAAGTCTATAAAAAGAGTGATAAAAAGATTGTAAATTCTTATAAAAAATTGTTTACTAGCAAGAGAAAACTTTGAATCTCAGTCATACATTTTCTGCTCTTATTAAAAACTAATTAAAAAAATAATTCTGCACAAGCTTTCTTACCTACTGAAATTACTAATTTCCCACATTCCAGGACTCCTCCTTACCTCACATCCAGACACATATTAGTTGATCACAGTATGCCAAGGCCACAGTCTATGCTAGTAAGTGTTAAACTACTTTCAAACTTATGGTACACAGTGTTGCCAAGCATTCCTTCAAGCACTGGCAAGGTTCAGTGTGATATAGCTGTTATCTCCATACAATAATATGTGTCGGTTTCAATATGATTATTCCTTTGCTTAAAACGCTAAAAGGGTGGGTAATTCATTCAGAATATATTCATGATTATGTAAGAGCATCAGCAGCAGCTAACTCAAACTATTAGTACTGTAAAAAGATTTTTGCAAGTGAATTTATGAAAATGATCTATATAATAATACACTGAGGCAATTTTATGTTCATACATCCCCCTTTTAAAGATGAGATCGCTAATACAATGCAATTTTTTTTTTAATTCCATCTATAGTATCTGTTCTGTTCAAAGATGGCATAATAACATTGAGTCACCATTTACACCGGATGTCTATAGAATGGAAATGTATTACATACTTTACAAGGGTTTTGAAGAGACCCCCCCTCCCCCCATGATAACTAGATATATTCTGAAACTATATAAACCAGAGTTCTTAGTTAAGTATGTCTCAGTTTAAACAAAGGTGATACAAAAATATCGTGAGGTCAGTGCTCAGTCCAGATGTCTATAGAATAGAAATATATTAACCTCCTACAAGTGCGAAATTTTCACAGGGTCCACAAGTAGATATTTAATTTTTTGAACAAGCATTCCTTTAATAGTCTTATTTTTCTTTACTTTTCTAAATGTCCAAGCTTGATAGTATGCGATTTAATCTTTACAATTACAATTAAAAAACACATACCTGCATAGTTCTTGAATGATAAAATAAAAACATATACAATGAAAAAAACATGCAACAATTTATTACGGTATGATACGTGCATTCATGTACAGATAAATGTGTTTTAAATGTAATCGGTATACATTCAAGATAGATAACAACTGAAGTCCCTGGGCTCCAAAATCAACAAAGATTAGACCATTCCTGTAATTCCCTGTTAATTGCAGTATACCGTCAGTTTTATGCAGTTCTAGGAGGCTCACTCTCCCAGGCTTTGCCTTCTCTTTTTGAGAAGACAAGAGTTTATTGGTAATTGCCTGAGGTGCCCTGTCACAAATGCCAATTTTTTTTTTAGATTTTCAAAAAAATATGTAGGAATAGCCAGGTACTATTACAATTTGAGGAACTTGCTTGAGACACTGTGCCTGGAACTTGATTCCCGATTAGGACAATGAACCCCAACTCCCCCCATTTCCTAAATATTTCTCTCACAAACAGAGCAAATAGCTTTGTTAGCATGCTACTTATGTTCACCTGATTCGTTTAGATCATTATTGTAAAATTGTTGCATAATATACTTTTATTTAATTTCCCATCTTTATTATCCTGCTAAGATATATTAAATAAAAATAAAATACAAATTTCCAAACATCCACAAAAAGACCCCACTACTAAAGTACTGATTACAGGTTGAAAACAAATAGAAACCTAGCTGAACACGTGTAGTTGAAACTTTTGTGGAAAGAAAGCCTCTTACTTTTAATTACTTACTTAATAAGTATTGTAAAGTTATTGCTTATTCACCTAAACTTAATTTCCTGCCCTTAATTATTGATATTTTTTCACTCTTTCTGAAAATTATAAATTATCATTCCTTGACTAGGTGTATGTTTAAATATAAGGCCTATACTGGCTGTACACATATGGTTACTTATATATGATACTAAAATAACTGGCACAAATTGTTTTCTAAATGTCGAATTAAAAGGACTAGTTACTTTGCCTCCAAGACAACTGCTTGTGTCTGTTTTGCATGATAAACATTATTCCAAATCCTTATACTACTATACCTTACCAAAATCCCAGGAAATCCCAATGTATATTAATACTGTATTCTTGTAATTATATCATCTCTCCTGTTCCAGCTCGACAAATAGCCAATTGCTCTTCTCCCCAAGCTGCTATAAAAATCTCAAGCTTTGCACGTACCTTGGGTTTAGCTTCTGGTCCTTAATTCTAGAAGGCTGACCTTTAAAAATCTATACTAAACATCTACAGTATAGGCATGCATTATCTTATAACATATCTATATTCTATAGCTTAACTATAAGACGGATAATTATTAGTCATAGTTTGTACTTATACTCAAAGTGATCTATATTAAGTAGCAACTCTATATCTCTTTCCCTTAAATGGGCCAAAGTACTGGTGATTTACATGAAAACTAACACCTGAAACTCATTTCAAATCGTACCCTAACTCTTTATACTATAATTTTTCCAATATATTTATTAATACTCAAACTATATTTAATCCTCACTGAACTCTAGATATTAAACTTAAATCTACACCCCATATTCATGCATACCCATCACCCGTGTTTCCACTCAAAACGTGTGAAAAACCACATCTTTCAATCTTAATCCTATTCTGAGGAGCGTAACGTCAAAGCAGATACTAATTATCTTTGATACTAACTCGAGTAATCCTAACTACCCATGCAGGGGCAGGCATAGAAATACCTGGCTTTGAAATCAGGCTGATCTGTGTAGATCTTGTCAGGTCATCCATCTAGGAGAAGGAAAACTTTGGTGTTAAACCTGTGCCACTGACCTCATACATCTTGACACCAAACAGGGGAGAGAGGCCTCCTCAGTCCTGGTCGACAACCTCCCTGGAGCTGGTGACTCAATCAAATCACTGGTTTGCAAACCTAAATTGTTTAAGAAGTAGATAGGCTCTGCCTTTCACCTGGCTTCCATACTCCTTCTTTGCCTATTAGCCAGGAGCAGAGGTGCGATCACAGGGACTCATTAGAGACACCCAGTGCTTAATCTTGTTTCCTGACTAGAGCAATGAATGCTCTGCACCCCCCCCCTCCACATTCGCTTCATTCTCTTCCTTTAAACCTGGGCATTTTGGGAGTGCTTGTTTACCATGTATGCTAACATGATTGGACCAGGCCACTCTTGTCTAACAGGTTTGAGGCTGCCGGTTACATAGTTGGTCTGGCTGTTGTATTTTGGACTGACAGTATAGGAACCCTAATTCTTTGGTAGTGCTTAAAGTGGCTGCTCTATCATCAGTTGTATATCATGATGTTTGTAGTGCCATGTTGCGTATGGAAAGGGACCCTGCACTCTGGTGGGCATTCCCGAGACCACATTCCTGTGGATGATGAGTCGGCTAATGGTCTACTTGTGTTGCATGATGGTGACTATGCACATCTGCTTTGTCTAGCATCTCTCACCCTAAACTGAAACTACAAAATAAAATGAAATGACACATCAACCCAAAGTAATGATCAAACCAGACATACACTCGAACAACGATTCGCCTTCTCCCTTGAGGCTCACATTTACAAATATCTGTGGACTTGAACTAACAGATGTAGAATCATTTCTCCTAGCCAACTCCCTGTATATCTTAGCACTAAGTAAAATTAACTTGCACTCCTCCATCCCCTCTAACCACTTTAACATGTCTAGTTATCTTTCACTTTATTGTAAGGACTCTGAGAGACACATTGTAACACCCTCCCCATGACTAGGAAATCTAAACTAGAATCAGACGACCAGGCCTTCATGCGCTTTAAACTAATTTTACAACATAGCGTTAGCTACTTATATTTTCTTTATCGCTCTCCCTCAACTGTACTCTAATCAATCATGTCTCTGACAGCATAGATCTAGCACTCTCCTTTGACACTAGCACCCAAATACATGTATTTGGTGACTTTAATGCCCACCACAATAATTGGCTTGGCTTCTCTAACTACACAGACACAGTTGGTCGTATCATCCATAACTTTTCTATATCCCATTCCTTGACATAGACAGTAATGTTCCTGATCTGTCTCCCAGATCGTCAGGACCAGCAAGCCTCACTTCTGGATCTATTTTTGACAACAGTTCCTGAGGATTACATAAATGCAGATTGTCCACTCGGGAATGCTGATAATGATAGACATCACTAAACTCACGACCCCAAGTTGAAGAGCCATTGCTCAAAACGACAATAAAGCTGACTGAGATTACATCAAGCATTAGAGATTACATCAGAGATACCCCATGGGGAAATAGCTTTTCTTGCAGAACAGTGCGCAAATGAGGCCACTGAATGGTTCAAAGTAGCAACTGAAGCACATGTTCCCCACACGGAAGTTCTATAGCAAACTCCACTATCCCCAATGGTTTACTTCTACTTGCGCAGCTACCATTGCTCAGAAGCAACATGCATACTGCAGATTTATCTGGCATAAGTTCAATACAAACAGACAAAAGTTTATAGAAGCTAGAAATAATTGTAAGAAAGAAGTAGCAACAGCTAAGAAAGTATGTACCAAAACCACTAGAAAACGCATTAAAGCACTGAAATTAGGAGCTTGTGATTTCTGGAAAATCTACAACAGTGTAGTAATTAATGAGCAAACAACAATTCCCCCACTATCCAACAATCATGAGGTTGTTTGCATGAAAAGCAAGAAAGCTAACATACATGCCCGTCAGTTTGCCTCAAACTTTAGCTTGGACCCAGCAAACTACTCTATCCCTGATTTTCTTTTGCAGACAGAAACCACACTAGATGAACTGAAAATCACCCCTTCTCAAATTCATATCATTAAAACCCTAGATACCTCAAAAGCATATGAACCTGATCTCATCCCGGCTGTACTACTAAAAAAAAAAAAAAAAAATGCTCTGCTGAAGTTGCTACAGTGCTCTCCAAACTTTTCAACAAATGCCTTAATGAATCTTGTTTCTTTGACTGTTGGAAAACTGCTTTTGTGGTACCAGTTTACAAGAATTCTGGCGAAAGAACTGACCGATTAAATTATCACCCCATTAGCCTCCTCTCACGTTTCACCAAAATATTTGAGCCCATAATTAATCAAGCTCTAGTCCACCACCTTACAGTTGCTAAACTTCTGTCCAACCATCAATATGGATTTAGGTAAGCTCGTTTTACTGCAAACATTCTAATTAATCTCTGAACGTATATACCATGCATTGGATAAGGCAGGGAAGGAGAGGGCAGTAGCCCTAGATATATCTAAAACTTTTGACAGTGTATGGCATGATGGTTTTCTCAGGAAGACCATGCCATATTCTGTCAAAATATGGTATTACTGGACAAATACTTACAGAATTAAATCCTTCTTAAGAGAAGAATCCAGGTTGTCCTCGATGGTCATATGTCTAAACAATATGATATGTGGGTGTACCTCAGGGGGTTGATCCTTGGACTTTTATTATTCCTGATATTAATAAATGACCTCTCTGATAAAATAGTCTCTGAGATGGGCACATTTGCTGACGACACCATGCTCTATAACAGGCATGAAGGGAGATGAATGAATACATATCCAAGACAATGGCAGAAACCATAGAGGAAGACTTCCAGTCTGTAGTGGAATGGGACAAAAATAGATGGTAACATTCAATTCTGCTAAGACTAAGATTGTTTCCTTTAATAATTGCAAGAAACCTTCTCAATCACCAGTAGCTATGACTAAAGATACATCACCTGAAAGTATTTTGTTTAAACTCCTCGGCTTAACATTCACAGGGAAAATATACATAGAGAACATTGCCAAGACTGATGCAAAGAAGATGGGCTTTCTCTACCATGCGAGAAAGTTACTTACACGTGAAAGTATCCTGTATCTCTACAAGGGTACCATTCGCCAATGTATAAAGTATTGTTGTTACATCCGGACTGGTGCATCTGCTACTAGTCTCTCCCTCAAGGACAGGGTTCAAAAGAGAGTCGCCAACCTGATAGGTCCTAAACTGTCGTCTAAGCTTCAACTCCTGTCCAATCAACAAAATGTTGCATCCCTCTGCCTGTTTTACAAGTATTTTAATAGTGGATTCTCTGACAAACAAGTTCTTGTGCCCCCTCGACGTAAATACCCCCGTCAAACCCAAGAAGCAGCAAAGTCCCACCACTACACAGTAGAGATCCCTAGATGTAAGAAAGCCTTCTACTCTAATAGTTTCTAGTTATAGTTAATAGTTAGACTTTGGAATTCCCTTCCGGGCTCCTGCTTCCCCAACTGTAGTGACATGTGTAATGTAAACAGACATCTTGCACTCAACTCCCTATATAGTATCCCTGTAACTTATGTCCCTGATAGTAGTCCCATACATCAAAGTAGCACTGCCTAGTTTGTAAAAAAAAAAAAAGATCAAGCTTGCCTAAATCCATACTGTTGATCAGGAAGAAGTTTAGTATCTATAAGGTGGTGGACTAACGCTTGATTGATTAAGGGCTATACACACACACACACACACACAAGAAAAAACAAATTAAACACAAAAATAAATAATCAAAAACAGATCTTTATCAGTCTTCAGAAAAAAAATCTATGTGAGTATATATTTCATATATATATATATATATATATACACTAGATGAACTGACTAAACCTGAAGTATATAAATAAAACTGTGTGAATTTTGTTATATAATTTGTTTTAAAGCATAATGGATGATACCATCTATTCCAAAATTGGAAGATAACATTTTATCTAGATGACCTGTGCCCCTTTGTATCTACTAAATATAGGTCTAGACTACAGAGGAATCAGTTATGTTAAAAATGTATATTTTAAATAATTTGAATTAAAAATATTTAATTAGCGAATATTCATAAGCAATTACATTATTCATTCCGAGGGTAGCATGTAGTGCTCAAAAATGTTAATTCTGTTATTCCGATATGCCTAGAATAGTATATTTCACAGTGGTATGAATAAGCACAAGGAAATTGATACTTTAAGTAGGTATCCCAAACTGAATTTGTTTTTGTGATATACCAAAAATCTTTCTAGGTATGCATATATTATGCAGCAAAATATAAAAAAATATAAATTTATGTTGGTATCCAAGTTATGACCATTCAAAGTTAATCAAACATTTTTTTTTTTTTTGTAATACCGAATACAAGGCCAACTTAAGCAGTGTATAACAAAGTTTCAAATAAATGAAAAATCTTAAATCTCATGGCATAAGTTATTAAAAAAATAATATAGCTGAATTATTAATTTTTAGATATACTCAATCTTAAACATTGGTGAAAAAAAATTGTCTGGAAACGATACTGAAAAGTAACTTTAACTGTTTACATAAGTTTTATTTTAGTAGTTAACAAATTGAAAACTATGGTTCATGACCTCGCAGATTAAAGTATTTTTTCTCATTAATATATCCTTATAAACCATTTTATTTCTAACATATAAACATAACTTGAAATCCAATTTGGTAATTTCTGAGATAAAGGAGTCAAATGTTCCCTTTACTAAGCATTTTATAAAAAGTTAATCATTAAAGACAAGTCTAACATTTTCATGTTTGACTAATTTTGGGAGGAAAAATTAAAAAAAAGCTTTCTTTCTAATAGTGGAATATTTTGTAGAGTGATCCAACTTTTGACATGCAAAACAAATTTTCTATACAAAAAAAATCAGTCAATTATAAACAAAAGCTTATAAAATTTCAAATTAAATTTTTAAATATATTTTTTATTACTAAACTTTGAATGTGTAAAGATAATATATTTATTTAATAATTTATATAATGAAAGATCTTACTGGTAGTTTCACTCATCTGATGTAGCTTTTAGTTATAGGCTTCTGTTATAGGCAATATATAAGATTTTCAATCTATAAGATTCTATCATTTGGTTGAAGATACCCGGAAGATCTTTTATATCAAAGAATGATGTCATTCATAAAAACAGGTCATAGACACACCATAACCTGAGGAGTTATGGATCATCAAACTTTGATATATTTTTTAAAAGTCAGACAAGATTCTTGTAAACATGGAAGCGACAAAGAAATTGCAAATGTTTATTCAGAAAAGAAGTGAGAAATCAGAGAGAAAGATACAAGAAAAAGGGTGAACAGAGAGAGAGAGAGAGTGAAAGAGCACAGAAAGCAGGACAGAGAGAGAGAGAGAGAGAGAGAGAGACTAAAAACAGTGCGGGAGAGAGAGAATAAAATGACAGTAGAGGTATAGAGGACGAAAGAGAGAAAGAGAAAATAAAAAGACAATTGGGGGGGGGTAAAAATACAATGAGGGAGAGAGAGAGAAAATAAACAAAAAGTGTTGGAGAGAGAAAAAAGAAAGAATGAACACCCAACTTTTGCTCTTATGATAAGAGGAAAAAGAGGAGGGTTGCAGGGACGCAACGGGGCATGTTCTCACATGTGCTGTTTTCTACTTTGTTAAGTTAGCAAAAGTGAACAAGAATCTGTAAACCTATATCTCTTTTATTGATAAGTCATTCATGCACAATGTTAAGTACTATCAATATGAATTCTATTGATTATTATCAGAGAAACCCTGATGCATACAATGGTATAAAAACAATATTTTCTTAAGGTTGTGTTTTCCGTAATATAAGCGTTGTTTAAAATTTAATTGTATAACGCCACCATTTGCCAATGTATGGAGTATTGTTGTCATATTTGGGCTCATGCATCTGTTACTAGTCTCTCACTCCTGGACAGGGTTAAAAAAAAAAAAAAAAAAAGTCGCCAACCTGAGAGGTCCTAAACTGTCGTCTAAGCTTTAACCTCAGTCTCACCGACGAAATGTTGCATCCCTCTGCCTGTTTTACAAGTATTTTAGTGGATACTCTGATAAATTACAAGCCCTTGTACTCCCTCCATGTAAATACCACGCGTCAAACCCAACAAGTAGCGAAGTCCCACTACTTCACAGTTGAGATCCCTAGATGTAAGAAAGCCTTCTACTCTAATAGTTTCTTTCCTCGAACTGCTAGACTCTGGAATTCCCTTCTGGGCTCCTGCTTCCCCAACTGTACTGACGTGTATAATGTAAACAGACATCTTGCTGCTCAACTCCCTACATAGTATCCCTGCAACTTATGTCCCTGACAGTAATCCCCCTACATCAAAGTGGCACTGTACCTAGTTTGGGGAGAAAATGTAATTTAAAAAAAAAAAAAAAATATTTGTTTAAAATCAAAATTTTTCAATGTCAAAGTGCCTTCTTCAGGATATTTTTTTCTTTTTCTTTGTAGCATAGTATTAATATGATAAATATTTGTTTATTTAATATTTAAAATATTTGCATTGTATTTGGTTTATGAACGTAAAACATAATTTTAAGCAACACTTATATCATGGAGAACACAATCTTAACTAATGTGTGCCATATCTTCTGGTCATTCAAAAACATCATCCCTGAAGAAAAGCACATGGACTCTATTTTTACTACTAATTTCTTTGTTTTAACACCATGTCATGAAGAAAAAGATTTAAAAAAAAAAAAACATTCTGAAGAAGGCACTTTGAAAAATTTTGATTTTAAATATTTGTTCATTTTATAAAAAAATCTTTGTTGTATTTGACTTATAAATGTAAAACATACATATTACATTATAATTTTAAAAATTCAGTGAATAAAATTTTACAAAAATTTAAGTTTTCAACTTTAAAATTATTAAATTGAATAACCTATTGTTATAAATGTTGAAAGATTTTTTCAAAGTGGATAAATTAACACTGAACAGCAGAGACATTAAAAACAGTACTAAAAAATTGTTTACCCCCCCCCCTCAAAAAATGAACTAAACATATTTGTCATTAAAATTTTAAATCAACCTAAAAAAAGATATATTAATAAGAGCAAAGATTAAATTTTATTTACATTCCAGAGGTTGAAATCCAATTCCAAGCGACCAAACCTGACCTGTTGTTGTGGCATTAACCCAACTAACTGCATCCTTAGCCGATTTCTACATCAAAGGCTATTCTAACGTCACTTCCAAACCTGACTCAAGACTGCCATGGACAGAATATATGCCTACATGAAAATTACCTTCTTCTATGGCAGGACATCTCCCAAAAAAGACCCCAAATATCCCTACATCTGCTTTAGAGTAGTACTTACTCACAGCACAGCATTTATATTTGCTCTCTACTATCCCCATATTGACAGAGTAGCTATCTTTGACAGTATTGCTAAGCAAATTGATCAGACTGCTCATCCCTCGGCCAACATTCACGTCTGTGCAGATTTTAATGTTCACAATGTTGAATGGCTAGTCCATTCAAACAAAACAGATGACAAATCGAGATTTTGTCCTGAGTTCTCCCTTGCTCTTTTTTTTTTTTCATGGGAGTCACCATTTATCAAAGCCCAGAAGCCACTCGAGGATAAGGGTTAATGAGTGTACAATAGTCAATAGACAATATCACATTAATCGCTAGTAGTGGAAATTTGGTAAATTGGATTACTTAAGGGGGACAGCTCATCAAAAACTTGTTTACATTGGACTCGAAGAAAAGGGCATCCCTAATAGGCTTCGAAGTCTATTTTGAACTCTGTTAAGGCAGAAAAAGGTCTTTCTAGCAGCTCCTGCCCAAATGTGGCAACAGTACTCCATCCTTGGACGTACCTGGCTCTTATACAGGTAGTGAATTGCATCGATAGTCTTTTCGTCTTAACAGGAAATTTGGGAAGTAGGTGGCCCCCGATTTCTTAGGGTCGAGTTTAATTATAGAAAATGTAAAAAAAGTCATCTGCTCAGTTCATAAAGTCAAGTAGAAGAACAGAGGTCTTGAACAAGTTCAAAATAGACTTTGTAGCCTAGTGGGGGATGCCCTTTTCTCTTCCCTGCAACCTCTTTCTCACAGAAAAGACATTGTGGGCCTTTCTTTACTTTATTGTTATTTTCATGAAAAGTGCTTATTTGGTCTTCAATCTATGATACCCTCTTGCCAAACTTTTACAGAAAAACACTCGTCTAATTGAAACCACAATCAATAATTTCTCCTGCTCTTTATCTGTGCCTAAACCTGAATGTAGATTCCATGAACAAAGCTTCTTTCTTAGAACTGCACACCCGTGGAACTCTTTCGCTTGCTTGTTTTCCAGCCGACTACAAATTGGTCGTCTTCAAGTCCAACGTAAACAAATTTTTGATGAGCCGTCCCCTTAAGTAATCCAATTTACCAAATTTCCACTACTAACGATTACTATATTGTCCCATTGATTACTGTATACTCTTTAACCCTTATCCTTGAGTGGCCTCTGGGCTTTGATAAGTGGTGACTCCTTTGTAAAAAAAAAAAAAAAAAAAAACAGCCAGCCATGGTACATTTCTGAATGTGCTGCCGTTATTGCACATAGAAACCATTACTTCAATTGCTTTAAATATAATAGATGCTTTAAAACTAAAGTCGCTTTTAGAACTGCCAGCAATCATTGCAAAAGGATTATAGAAAATGTAAAAGAGTCATCTGCTCAGTTCATCAAGTCAAGTAGAAGAACAGAGGCTTGGTTCCCATATCCTGGCAAATACCAAACAAGGTTCTGAAGAGATCAGAGTCCTTTATCCAGACTATCATCAACAGGCCTGGGGTTATAAAGCAAAACTCTCTTTGCCAATAATTTTGCATCAAACTCGACCCTAAGAAATCGGGGCCACCTATTTCCCAAATTTCCTATTAAGACGAAAATAATCTGAGCAACATCCACATATCTGTGATGTTGCCACATTCATCAAGAACCTTGATGCCAGCAAAACTGATCCTGACAATATTCCAGTCATAGTACTCAAAAAGCTGCAACCAGAAATATTCTTGCAAAACTGTTCAAACGATACCTAAAAGAGAAATGTTTCCTAACACCTTGGAAAACGTCATTAGCTTGCTCAGTATTTAAAAATACTGGAGATCAACCTTCTGTATCTCAGTACAGACCAATTAGTCTTCTGTGTGTCATAAGTTGCTTGAATCTGTTAAATAGAAAAATTGTCAACCACCTCAGCAAAAACAATCTACTCAGTGATAAGCAATATGGTTTCTGTCCTATGAAATCTACAACTGATATACTGACTAATTTCATATAAATTAGTGAATCTATTAACAGAGGTTTCCTCTCCAGAGCAGCAGCTCTTGACATATGGGAGGCATTTGGTAGGGTTTGGCATAAAGGTCTACTTCACAAGACAATATCTTCGCAACTATCAAATCTTTTCTCTCCAAGAGGTTTATACAAGTAATCATCAAACGGCAAAAGTTCAAAGTATCAATGTTGATGTTGGTATGCCTCAGGAATCCATCCTAGGCCTCACTTCCTTTTCTTCAACAATGATTTCCCAAATCACATTATAAGTTCATTTCTCGATATATAGGCAGACAACAATACCATCTTTAGCAACAATTAGTAACTCATTCGACTCCGCAGGACAGATTGTATCATAATTTATAGATCGCAGACTGGAAGAAGGCCATTCATGAAAAATTAAGAACAATTACAGATGCCGACTTTTGTCAACCTAAATATTTTAGACCATAATTAAAATAAACGTTAAGAAATCAGAAAAACAAAAGATCTAAAATTAAAAAACTGCTGAACAAAAACTAGTTTTCTCAAGGAACGTCAAAGTGAAAAAAAATGCAACTTAAGTAAAATGGCTGAAATTATTATGACATGTATGATTAAAAATGTTATTGAAAATTGTACCACAAATGAACCACACACATACGAGGTGCCTTCACTAAGTTTCCAGACTTTTTTCCTATGGGTACTTTTATTGATAGAAGTCCCCTTCAAAGTAATCTCCTCCGGCTGCACTTTGATCTCTGCTTGGCCCCCAATTGATATGAATGGCTCTAGTCTCAGAGAAGCTCCCTGCTTTGACAAACTTCTTGATCTGACCTTCACTCATGGTCTGAAATGGAAGACTTGCATCAAATTTGTTGACAAGGTCGCTGGAAAAATGGTTGAGCCATTCTACCATTCCAGAAGGTATCTCACTCAATTCTCTATCTGTATAAGAATCAGATACACCCTGGAAAACCTCATTAGTATGCCCTGTATTTAAGAACTCAGGTGAGAAGTCATCTCCCTCTCAGTATAGACCAATAAGTCTCCTGTGTGTAATGAGTTAAGTTGCTGGAATCCATATTAAATAGAGAAATAGTCAGCCACCTCAGCAGAAATAACCTTAGTGACATGCAATATGGTTTCCATTCTGTAAGATCTACAGCAGATGTGCTAACGGTTATATCTCATAGGGTTAGTGAATCTCTTGACAAAGGCTTCTTTTCCAGGGCAATTGCTCTTGACATATCAAAGGCCTTCGACAAGATATGGCATAAAGGCCTAGCTCACAAGATCTCCAGCTACGGTATAACTGGAAATATTCTCTCTATCATTAAATCATTTCTCTCTGATAGGCTCATAAGAGTAGTGGTTGATGGACAAAAATCAGAGGCCTGCAGTATTAATGCTGGAGTCCCTCAAGGGTCCATCCTGGGCCCAACTCTCTTCCTGATCTACATCAATGATCTCCTAAACACATACTTAAATCATTCATTGACATCTATGCTGATGACATGACCATCTACAGCAACACGTCAAAGGCTGTAAATGACAAAGCTCTCTTTGATTCTCTCTCCTCTGATCTCGAACGAGTGGTTCAGTGGTGGAAGATGTGGCTGGTTACCTTTAATGCATCTAAAACCAAACTCCTATCTTTACATCATCAACGCTCTGATCCCCATCTAGCATCAATTGAAATGGATGGCTCTTGTCGAGGAGAAGCCCCATGTTTTGACAAGTTTCTGGGCTTGACTTTCACTCCTGATCTGAAATGGAACACGTACATCAAGTCTGTTGCTAAGGTCGCTGGAAAGATTGTGAGATCTTTCTACCGATCCAGACGATATCTCACTACTGATGCAATTCTCTATCTATATAAAAGCCAAGTATGTCCAAGGATGAAATACTGCTGCCATATCTAGGCAGGAGCTGCTAAAAACAGCCTATCCTGCCTTGACAGAGTACAAAATAGACTTCGTGGCTTAGTAGGGAATGCCCTTTTCTCTTTCCTGCAACCTCTCTCCCACAGAAGAGACGTTGCAAGCCTATCTTTGTTTTAGCGTTATTTCCATGGCAGGTGCTCGTCTGAACTCCAATCTCTGGTCCCCCCTCGCCAATCTTTTATGAAAAACACCAGTCTAGCTGAATCCACTGTCAAAAACTTTCCCCACTCTTTATCTATGCCTAAATCAAAACGTAGATTCCATGAACAAAGCTTCTTTCTTAGAACTGCACGCCTGTGGAACTCTGTTCTGTCTGCCTGCTTCCCTCCTGACTACAACTTGGATGTCTTCAAGTTCAACGTAAACAAATTCCTTATGAACCACCCCCCTTTAGTAGATACTGTAAATATCCACACTAACGTACTGTACTTACAATAACCCTTATCCCTGAGTGGCTTCCGGACCTTGATAAATGGTGACCACCTTGTAAAAAAAAATATAAAAATAAAAAAAAAATAAAAAAAATAAAAATAAAAAAAGATACATTCTAAGCAGGAGTCGCTGGGCGAACCCTATTCTGCCTTGACAGAGTTTGAAACCTGGTAAGTGATGCCCTTTTTGCCTCTCTGCAACCTTTTCATAGAAAAGATGTTGGAAACCTGTCTCTGCTTTATCATATTTTCATGGCAAGTGCTCATCTGAGCTTCAATCTATGGTCTTCTCCTGACAAACTAATAAAAAAACACTAACTACAGTTATCAACAATTTTCCCCACTCCCTATCTGTGCCTAAATCTAAATGCAAATTCCATGGACAAAAAGTCTTTCCTAGAACTGCATACATGTGGAATTCTGTTCTACTAGCCTGCTTTTCAGCTAACTGTATAGTCGTCTTAAAATATAAAAGAAGTTCTTGTTGAGTCATCCCTTTAAATAATCTAATTCTACCCAATTTCCACCACTAATGATCACTATGCTGTTGTTTTGATAACTCATTAACCCTTATCCTGGAGTGGTCTTTACACCTTGATAAGTGGTAACTCCCTTGTAAAAAAAATAAAAATAAAATAAAATTCAAATTTAATAGCTATAACCTGAAAGTTTTATGAAGATTCACTATTTTTATCAATTTTCACAGCATGCTACTTTGACATTGATATTTTAAGAGGAAAAATAAAAAGTTAAATAAGTGATTTAATTTTCTGGGAAATTTTTTTTTTTTTTTTACACTGAATCATTATTTGAAAACTAATAGAAAAAGTAATTTAAAAAAAATATAGAATAAAAAGCATGAATTATGTAAGCGAAAAAAACAATTGTCATATTAACTCTAAAAACTAGTTTGCTGAATGTCAAACTGCTAATTTGTTATTCTGTACATCGGGAATGTAAAAAAGTTTTGGAATAGCCAATCAACCCCACCAACATATATCGGTTAAGGGAAAAACTTGTATTTAGGTGGAAAATAGCAATAGCAAGACCAAAAAAATATGAAATAATACTAAAAGGTGCTACAAAGATATGTATCCTATAAAGACTTCCCAGTATACGTGGGTAGCAGTGGTAAGAGTGAAAATTCCTCAGACTGCCAGTATGTATGACCATGTCAAGAGATCAGATAAAATATCAGAATTATTGAAAGAAAACAAAACAAATGCATATTTTTAAACAGATCAAGAATTGGTCTAAATTGATGCTTAAGCTATAATGAAAGATGTAATGATCAATAAAATAGGGGTAAATCAATTTAGTATATATACAGGGTGATTAAATCTTTTTATAGTTTGAAAACAAAAGCTTTTATAATGTTTGATTTATTAATGAAATCAAAATGTTGTAGAGTTTTAAAAAATAATAGCCATAAGAAATTTTTTAAAATTGAAATTTTAATAATTATTGCTAAAATTAATATTAGGTACTAAAATACATTTTTTTTTTTTAAATTATAACTGATGGATGCCAATATTTTTACTTTTATTTCCCAATCTTGTTTAAACCATTTGCTTTCCTTTAGTTCAAAATTAAATACACTTACGTACTATATGCGTGCTTTATTCCTAGAGTTGTCTTTACTGTGTATGGATGTTAGGCTTTAATAGAGACCCACAATGCAGGGTGTTCCAAAATGTTTGACCCCATTCATAGGCCAATAATTTTGACAATTTTCGTTGGAATGACCTCAAATTTTCACAGCTTGTGTAGAAACGTTTAAAATTTTTGTTTGGCATTTCCATCTTTTCAGGTTAAGAGATGCCATTTACTTCAAAAGAAAAAGCACTTTGCGTGTTAGAGTATGCTCGAACTCGGTCACCGAAGACTGTGCAGCGTGCCTTCTTCCCAAATTTTGCAAAGAAGGCACCAACTACAAACAAATTAGGACTTGGCACCAAAAATTTCAAGAAAAGGGCTGCTTATGCATACCTAAATCGCCAAGATGGTCATTAAAATCAGCAGAGACAGTGGCGCAGGTTCGCGAAGCCTTCCTGCATAGTCTGAGGAAGAGTGTTAGAAGAGCAAGTTTGACAGATTTTGAGGAAACGATTGAGATTTAAACGTTAGAAGCTGCAGCTCGTTCAGGTCTTGGGGGAAGGTGATAAGCGAAAACAAAGAATTCTGTGTTGAAATGTTAGATAAACTCGAAGATGATTTCAATGATCAGCTAGTTTTTAGTGATGAAGCCAAGTTTCACACGAGTTGCAAAGTTAATAAACATAATGTTCATATTTGGGGTGAAGAAAGTCCTCATGGCACAGTTGAACATGAGAGGGACTCACCAAAATTTAATGTGTTTTGTGCAATATCCAAGTAAAAAGTTTATGGGCTATTTTTCTTCGAAGGAAATGTGAACATCATAGAACCAACAAATATTTGTACTTTTCTTTGTAAATTTAACCAATAAAACATGACCTTCAACATAAAGTGTATTTAGTTTCATTAAGATCCATCAAGTAGTTTCCGAGATATGGGCATTTAGAACGGGGTCAACCATTTTGGAACACCCTGTATATTATTTCACTAAGGTAAGAACATTTTGGGGGATTTGTGATATTTTTTTTACTCCTTTCTTAAAAAATGATTTTAATGTTCACAAAATGTGTACAAAAAATTTTTTTGAAAAAATAAATTCAAAAAAAAATTAAAAATAAATTTTGTTGACAATTTTTTAAGTTTTAAAATACAGAATATTTTACAAGTAAATTTTGAAAATCTTAATGATATGAACTGTTAAAAATTAGACAAGTACATTCTGTTGTATTTTTTACAAAATAATTTTTTCTTTATGTAGGCTTTTTTAAAATTTTACTTTATAATTGCATTTTTGTTATATTTTAATAAATAATGAAGTAAATAAGATAATTTAATGTGTAATTATAATTTTCTTTTTTTTAAATCAACAAGAACTATTTGGAAAGTCTTAGCTAAGGATAATGATAGCCTTAAAATCAAGTAATTTTCACATCAACTGGCAGCACAAAATGTTGATAACAGCCAAAGGACTAATAATTCTGTGAATATATTATCCACAAATATTAAAGAATCTGTCTATGACAAACTATAGAGAATTGTATTTACATCATGGGATACATATCAGAAAGACACTTTTCTACATAAATTTTGCATAAAGACAATACCTGGAAGACTTGGTACAGACAAAAATAATCATTAGCTAAATTTTTATTCTTCCAAAGGAAGCCAAAAATTAAAGCTTTGCCCAAACAGTGGAACAGTTTACAGACATTCTTAGGTTTCAGCAACCATTACAAGTCACGCGTGCGTGGTCCCCCTCTTGTGCTGCGCGAGATGACGCCACAAAAAACAGTGAAAAAAAATGATGAATGTGAGAAGTGTGAAGGGCCAACGTTGCCTTCACATTTTTGCCAAGTTTCAGAAAAATTTAATGGATGGAGCAAAAATTATGAGGTAAAAAGTATCATTTATTTGCAATTTTGGGGCATTTGTGACCCCCTTTTGAGCTCCTGGAAACGCCAAATCCCAGTGAAAATGGACACACGATGCAGTTTCACGCCTTAAGACATGTATATTTGAGTTCAGCACCATGGAAAACTACTATATAAATATACATATCAAGTTCTTGAGTAATATGAAAAAAGAGCTCCAAAAAGACATGTTTTTTTTTAGGCCTAAAAGTCCCAGACGGATGCGAACCAGAATTTGTCAGGGTCACCTATACTGAATTTATATTAAGAATAATAGCCTCCACATTTTGGCCAAGGTCCAGGAAAATCTAATGGATGGATCAAATGCTATGGGGCAAAAAGTGTCATTTTTGGTTATTTTGGGGGCATTTTTGACTTCTTTTGAGCCCCTAGAGATGCCGAATCCGAGTGTAAATGGATAACAGTGCAGTTTCAGGCCTTAAGACATGTATATTTGAGTTGACCACCATGAAAACCCACTACATAGCCAGACATATCAAGTTTTTATTGAGAAATGAAAAAAAAAAAAAAGGCGTTTTTAGCAATGAAAGTCCGCGGGGACGCAAACCAGAATTTTGCCAGGGTCACCCATACTGGATTTATATTAAGAACAATGGGCTCCATATTTTGGCCGAGTTTCAAAAAAATCTAAAGGATGGATCAAAAGTTATGGAGCAAAATGTATCATTTTGGGGCATTTTTGACCTTTATTGAGCCCCTGGAGGCGCAATAGGAATTTTTGTAAAAAAAACTTTTTTACTGTGCACATCTATTTAATGAAATACAATTTGTGGCAAAATTTCAGGAAAACCTAATGGACGGTTATCTGGCAATAGTCCGGACTAACAGACGCACGAACACCACTGAAAACAGGTCCTTCTTCGATAAATTGGGGGACCAAAAATTGACAAAGAGTGATGCTGATCATTATGCCATTTTTGCAGATTTTGTAAATCATAAACATGAAAATTTTCAAATGTGATCCCTCACAGCAGATATTTGATATTACGGAACTTTGATCTCTAAAGTATTCAGACATTTACTTTTAAGGCTGGATCAGGATGAAAAGAAAAAAAATCACTAAAAATTACCACTAAGCCTTAAACAGGACACCATGATGATACAGTAGTCGAATAAGCCATTTATAATGAGCAGTGTCCAAGCAAAGACTGAAAACCCTCAACAAGGAAGATACTCAAAGTGCTTGCTGAAATTGTAGCAAGATGCACGTTTCATGCTTTTGTCCATTTAAAAACATAAGTGTTGGGAATATGACAATTACTGACATAAAGGATTTTGTAATCCTCGGAAAGACAAAAAAAAAAAACATACAGACAGGTCATTCAAAATTAACATACAAGAAATTCCAGAAAAAAAAAAAAAAAAAAAAAAAAGAAAGCTCTATGAAATCTATAATATAAAGCTGAATGTCTGTGTGTGTGTGTGTGTGCCTGGTCACGAATAGGCTTCTATATAGTTGAATATTTTAAAAAACTGATTACATATAATGATAGATAATGTATCGAGACACAGGAATGGATATGTTTGATCTGACAGAACGGTGGTTCATTAAAATTGTGGGGTCTGCGTTTGCGCCTGGTCCACAAAGTATGGAAATAAAAAATTTAAAAATTATAAAAAAAAAAAACGTTTACAAGTGTTTTTTATATAGATGTACATAAGAATACTTTGATAAGTATGTTTTAACTTAAATAGGAATGGTATAATAAAATTGTGGGGTCTGCGTTCGCGCCTGACCTCCATAGAATGGAAAGACACAAACTTTAAGACTTTTCATATCTATCTGCGTAAGTATACTTTGATAATTATGTTTCAGTTTGAAGAAATATGGTATAATAAAATTATGGGGTGTTCGTTCGCGCCTGACCTCTATAGAATGGAAATATGTCACAAAGTTTAACAAGATTTTTTAATATAGATCCACAAAATATTGTGATAAGTGTTTCAGTGTGAACGGGTATGGTATAATAAATTATTGGGTTTATCTATTTCATTTTTACTTTCATAATATTTTGCTTTGGTTTTGATACCTCCAAATTCGAAGCTATCTCTTTACAACCCTTCCTTTTCATAACCTATCATACTTTCATAAATCAGAGTCCATTTTCTGTAGGCTGTTTTTGAACCCAGTCAACGATGAGTACTTTTGCTAGTAAAATATAAATTCTGTATCTGCAACATTCAAATTTGATATTGAATCTTGCAGAAGATTTATCAGTTATCGTGAACAGCAACTCAGTTGGTTTTCAGTTTGACATTGCTTCAGACATTACCTTCATCCCATGGTACATGTGGGATTACATTGGGAAACTGGCATTGACAAAAATGCATCATATCACTTGAAGTGTGTCATAGCAATGCAATTTAGCTGATGCTGAGTCAATGTGCAATGTGTCCTCTGGAACATGCTATCTCTCAGATAACTGATTTAAAATTATTTGGTTTAGATTAGAAAGGGGAATTGAATCTTTTTAATGTGTCTGGAGCATGTTTTTAACATTAAAATCTCTTCTATTTCTAGTATCAAAAAGTAATTCACAGCAATACTCAAGGCTAAATTTAGCAATGTTATTCAGGAAAGTTTGAGATTCAGCACTAAAGTAAGGATGACCCTTGCGTTAAAGTCTGATAAAAAACAGATTTTCACAACCAAACATCCAGTACTTATGCTGCACTTGACAAAGTAATTAAGGAGTTAAAAGATCTTGAATAAGAAAGCAACAAATTACTCCATGAGCAGTTTGTTATTAAAAGTGAATAGAAGTTAAAATTCCATTGTATTGAACAATTCCTTAGATACACATCAATGCTTGTTACTTTTGCTAGATCTTTTTACAAAATTAAATGGCGTTAATTGTTTTGCAAAAATTGATTTTTACTGATGCTTTTCTGCAGATGGAAGTTGTCAAGTCCAAATAGCTTCTGGCAATCGACACAAACAATGGACCGCTTTCTTTTTGGAATCAAACCAGCTTCAGCAATATTCCAGTAATGGATGCGATAATAACCTGATTAACATAAGTTGTAGCATTCATTATCATCATTGCAGGTGCTACATCAAACAAAGATTTTACAGCGTGCTTTCCGCATTTGAGTAAATTCGGCAATATGGATTCCATGTAAATGTTGAAAAATGAAAATTTTCAGACAAATCAAATACAGTAGAACTTCAGAATATGGCATTAAAAAATAATTTCTTAGTAATTAGTAATAAAATACAGTACAGTAATACACATGTATATAATCAAATAACATCATAAATAACACCATAAGGTGGGGCAATAGTGTAACCAGAGACCCGGAAAAACATGATATTCCACATCGTAATCTGAAAAAAAAAAAAACATATTCTAGGGCCACCGTATCCTGGGGTTCTGCTGTATCTGGTATTCATTTTTGAAAAAATGGTCATCGGCCAAACCCATAAAATAATACTGGCATTAGCAAATAGAAAAACATTATGCCCTTTACTTGGCATAGTTAACAATTACAGTGAATTTTACCAAAGCATCATGGAGTCCATGCACCTCTCAACAATCTATTAAAAAAGAATATTCCATGCAAATGATCTACTGAGTGTTAGGCTTTCTTTAATAAAATTAAATGTCTGCCTTCAAATATGTTGCTCACACAATACAATTCATCCATGGATATTATTGTTTCTGGTCCATCTGATTATGGTGTTAGAGCTGTCATTTTACATAGCTTTCCCGAAAGCAGCCAAAAGGCAATGGCTCATGCATCCAGGTCACTGACATCATCTAAATACAAGTAATGAAAGGAGCAGTGGTGTTGGAATTTGCATCATCGAGAACGCTTCCACTGTTGCATTTTGAGAGTTGTCTTTGAATGTTTTTCCTTTTTTTTTTAAATACACATGTGACGCACCAAATAAAGGTGCAATTTTAGTTTCCTGTGATTTTCAACAATAAAGGAAGTGTTACATTCGTGTCTAATTAAAAGGAACTTTTTCCACCTTATTCCTGCAGAAAGGATTCTCAGAAAGTCATGCTTTTGGTAGATGAATCCCCATTGTGGCAAGTTTGAACTAATTCCCAGTTAGAAACTTGGAAAAGAAATTGCTGATTCGGTTCAATTTCTGTCATGGACATTATAAGAATCTTTCAATCAATACGGGGGATACGAATAATCACTCTCTTTCAAAATTCTTGATTTGCCTCAGTCAAAAGGATGGGCTTCTTGGAGAGGCCATTAAAAAATCTTGAGGGCACGCAACAGCGCATCACTTATGCAACTACAGATTGAATGTAGAAATCCAAAGGTAAGCGTTCTAGCTTTCCGATTTTCATATCTTTAAGGGTCTTTCATCTGTATGGATTTACTTCACATTGGCAATTTTGCTACAAAAAAATTGCACAAAATGATATATGATATTACTTTAGCTTGATCACAGATCATAAGCCCCTTGTTATCACTTTCAAATCTAATAAAGGTATTTCCCTCTATACAGCCAAGTCACTATGTCAAATTATTTTGACAACAGACATTATTCAACCGATGCAATCAGACATGTAGATGATTTATCCTAACTCATGAATACTCAAACCAACAAAAGATTCAGTTATTTTAGCACTGTCTGTGGAATCAGAAATTATTTCAATGCTTGCAACAATTGTCAAAGCACTGTCAATTTTGCAAGGCTACAGTTTACAATTTCTTACTCAAGGTAGTGTTACACTTCAATCATACAAAATGGCCTGAGGTATGAAAAGACAAAAACCTTCAACTCTTATTTTTCAGTATCAGCCATTATTGCTTGACATTGATGGGTGCATTCATTTTGGAGAAAGTGTGATGGTCCTATTAAAATTACAAAATTGTGTATGAAAACAATTTCATTTTAAAACATCAAAAATTAGCTGCATGAAGGCATTAGCACGCAGCTACATCTATTGGACAAACATGGACAAGTAATTAGAAAAAACCAGAGCCATAACTATACAAAATGTTAATTAAATAAAGAAAACCTTTTTCTTTGGCCTATTCCAGATTCCGCAGGTTATATCTTCACATTGACTTTGCAGAACCCATTAATGGCAGATGCTTTCACTACTAGTAGAGGACTGAAAAGGGTTTGAAATTTTTACTGAGAAGTTGCATCACCTCTAAGACCATAATCTCTGACACTGACACAGCTTTCGCATCCATGAAATTTTCAGATTTCTACAAACAGAATAGTATCAATCACATATTGCATACCAACATCTCATCCTCAATGAAACAAACAGGTTGAATGTTTTATGGATAGATTTAAGAAAGCATGCTTAATATTCAACGGGAAGGAAACACCAGATCTCTTAGGAATATTAGAAATTATAGAGCTAGATCAAACCCAAATATCCATAACAGTAGTTAACTAAAGCTCTATTGAACTGGAAAGTCCAATTACCAGTAGATGCAATTCATCCAGCTGCACAAATTTCACACAAGAGAAGTACATAAATGGAACAGCAGTCCAACTACCATAATGGTGTGTTTTTTTTTTTTTTTTGGTGTTTTTTTACACATCCCAATTTAAGGTTGCAAATTTTTAAGTATACATATTTTTGTTGGCTGTTAGTTGTTAAATATGGTTTTCATTGGAATGGATAGAAACTTATTCCGAATTCAACCTATATATCTAAATGCCCTACTGATGTGAGTTTTATTATTTTAGTTGATTTCCTGATGTTTTGAACATAATTTTTGACCTTTCCTTTTAAGGAGTTTATACTCATAGAAACACCAGGATATATAATTAATTTTGCATGTCTAAGTATTAATAATCTGTCAGAAAATGATATTTTTACAAATCAATAATGACATTGTTGCTGAAATCTAATCTACTAGATATTTATTTTTATATGCTATGGAGTTTAAAAAAATTAACATATATTGAGCTGAAAATCTGACTATTAACAACAATCTAATGAAAGCCAAGAAACATCTCAACAAGGCCAAACATCTAGTTGAGCTGTGGATGTTCTAGTTCTTCTCAGAATAGTTGCACTATGTGCAGAACGACAGATGACTAGTTTACAGTTTACATGAAGTTTCATGCATCATATATCATGCCTCTCCACATCTTGAAAAAAGACTGATTCAGCATGCAACCTGACTGACGTCAACCCTTTGGATCAGACTGTATGGAGAGCAGATGTGAGATGTTGCCTAGTGTTACTCACCACAGCATCCTAAATGCCAAAACAGGACGAAGAAGAGAACTCAACTCAGATGTCCATATCAAGTTGCTGTCCACTGTTGTCACGTGCTGAATGGAGAGGGTGACTGCAAGAAGGCAGCAGTATCATACTCCAAAGAAAATTCAGAAAGAAGTGGCTCTCGTAAAATTTCCTCAAATTCACCAGTCCTAATGTGCATGATTACAACCACATTGACTATTACAAATATATGCAAAAAGTCTTTCTTGATATTTTGAAAAATTTTATTGGTAAAGTGCATTTTTATAAAATTTAGGTAAGTAAATTTCTGAAGAAATGGCAGTTATTCGGTCTAACCTTTTTTCAATCCCTAATCTGAAATTCCAAGCAATGTGTGTTTACTTATTTTCTTTAAAGAAAATTTTATTTGTTTAACAGAAGGACACAGTACAAATATTTTGGAAGAAATAAAATAGAGAATAAAATTATCATGAAATAAAATCCATTCTTCATGATTAATATGCAGTTGCTTATAAGATTTCATTTAAACAGCATTTTAATTAGGTTTCAGAAATTTTAAGATGAGGATTGATAATTTGGACTACTGCTCTCATCTTAGATGTTATTCTTACTATGTATAGAAAGGAACTGCCTGTTGCCTATGACATCAAGGAAAGACTAAAACAATTATCTGTGAGAAAGGGATTATAGAAAAGAGAAATCATCTCCCACTAGATTTCCAAGTTAGTTTTGTATGTTTTTAAGGAAGTGCACTGAGCAGCAGCTTTTCAGATCTGACATCAGTATTCCATCTTTTTTTTTTTTTTTAATTACATTTTCACCCCAAACAAGGTACATTGCCACTTTGGTGTAGGGGGCTACTATCAGAGGCAGCAACTACTGGGGCACTATGTTGGGATTTGGGCAGCAAGATGTTGGTTCACGTTACACTTGAACTTCTGCATGTCAGTACAGTTGGGGAAGCAGGGACCTGGAATGAAATTCCAGAGTCTAGCGGTTCTGAGGAAGAAACTACTGGAGTAGAAAGATCTTTTACATCTAGGGATCTCTACTGTGTGGGGGCGGGATTTAGCTGCCTGTCGGGTTTGTCAAGGGTGTCTACGTCGTGGGGGCACACGTGACTGCAGTTCGTCAGAGCATTCACCATTAAAATACTTGTAGAACAGGCAGAGGGATGCAACGTTTCGTTGATGGGACAGAGGCTGAAGCTTAGATGCCAGTTCAGGCCCTATCAGATTGGCGACTCTTTTGAACCTTGTCAAGGAGCGAGAGACTAGTAGCAGATGCACCAGCCCAAATGTGACAGCAATACTCCATACATAGGCGAATGGTGGCCTTATAGAGGTACAGGATACTTTCTGGTGTTAGTAGTTTTCTAGCACGGTAAAGAAAGCCCACCTTCTTCGCAGCAGTCCTGGCAATGTTTTCAATATAATTTTTCCAACTCATGTTTCCTATGAACGTTAGGCCAAGCAGTTTGAAAGATGTACTCTCAGAGAGGGAATCACTGGCCATTGCTATTGGTGGCAGAGAAGGTTTCTTGTAATTATGAAGGAAACCAGTTTAGTCTTGGCAGCATTGAATGTGACCATCCATTTTTGTCCCCATTCCACTACAGATTGGAGGTCATCCTCTAGTGTTTTTGCCATTTCTTTAGTTATGTGTTCATTTGTTTTCCTGTCATGCCTGTTATAGAGTGTGGTGTCATCAGCATATATACCCATCTCAGAGGCAGTTTTGTCGGGGAGGTCATTAATAAATATTAGGAACAATAGAGGTCCAAGGACAGACCCCTGAGGCACTCTCGCATTTATATCACACTGTTTAGACGTACAACTGTCAAGGACAACCTGGATTTTTCTCTTATCTAAGAAGGATTTAATTATGTTAAGTATTCTACCAGTGATCCCGTATGATTTAATTTTCCTGAGGAGACCCTCATGCCATGCCCTGTCAAAAGCCTTAGATATATCTAGAGCTACCGCTCTGCCCTCTCCCGCTTTGTCCAGTGAATGGTATATACGTTCAGAGATTACAGTGAGAATGTCTGCTGTGAAATGGGCTTGTCTAAATCCATATTGTTTGTCAGTCAGGAGTTTAGCATCTGTAAGGTGACGGACTAGAGCATGGTTAATTATGGTCTCAAATATTTTGGCAAAAAGTGGGAGGAGGCTAATGGGGCGATAATTTGATGGGTCAGTTCTTTCACCAGAATTCTTGAATACTGGTACCACAGAAGCAGTTTTCCAACAGCCCGGAAAGCATGATTCATTAAGGCATTTGTTGTAGAGTTTAGAGAGAACTGGAGCTACTTCAGCTGAGCACGTTTTTAATAGCACAGCTGGGATGAGATCAGGTCCACATGCTTTTGAAGTGTCAAGGTTTTTTAAGATAGTATGCACCTGAGCAGGGGTGATTTTTAGATTGTCTAGCATGGCGTCTGTCCGCAAAGGAAAGTCAGGCAAGGGGTGGTTGGAAGGGTCCAGTGTGGAGTTTGAGGCAAACCGGCTGGCAAGTATATTAGCCTTGGCGGTTACTGAGCAAACAACCTTGTGATTGTTGGTTAGTGGGGGAATTGTTGATTGCCCATTATTTACTACACTGTTGTAGATTTTCCAGAAGTCACAAGTTCCTAATTTTTCTGCTTCGATGCATTTTTTAGTGGTTTTCTTCATCTTAGGATGTATCTGACTTTTATACAGGTAGAAGATTGTATTGAGTCAGGTAATTTCTGGAATGGTAGAATAATTCAACTATTTTTCCAACAACCTGAGCAATAGATTTGATGTTTCAAATCTGGAAAGAGAGAGAGAGAGCCATTTGTTTCCACCGAGAAAAAAATAAGGATTTGAGCATTGGTGTTGAAAAATGTTTCATTTTAGAGACGTCGAAGGTAACAACCCCCCTTTCAAACCACATACTTCAGATCAAAAGAAAAAGAATCAGCAAGATTTTTCTGATTCATGATCATCAATGCTTTTCAAAGTGCTGCCATAGACATGGATGACATGGAAGATGAGTGATTAAGTTCAGGAAGAAGGTCGAGTCTAGAACGGATTTTAGAAGCATGCCAGCATGGATACTGTCTGCTTCAGACGTCTTGCTAGCAGCAAGTATTTTTATAGACCTAATAGAGAACAAAGATTTTATGGTTAGAAGAGATTGCCAGGTACTCCATAGCAAGCAAGATTTGTGCCAAACCTTATGAAAGATGTCAAGAACTATTGCCCTAGAAATTGTCAATAGATTCAATGATTCTGTGATCTTACAGTAAGCACTTCAGCTGTTAATATTGCAGGATGAAATCCATATTGCTTGCCATTGAGTAGATTGCTTTTTATGAGGTGATTAATAGCTTTATTTATCAGATTCAAACTATTGATGATGCATAGGAAACTGATCAGTCTGTACTAACATGCAAAAAACAGTTTTTAATAATGAGCAAACTGACAGTTTTCCAAAGAGATAACAAGCCACAAGTGTGTGGTCCCCCTCTGGTGCTCCATGTGAGATGACACCACAAAAAATAATGAAGAAATGACGAATTTGAGAAGTGTGAAGGGCCAACGTTGCCTTCACATTTTCGCCAAGTTTCAGAAAAATCTAATGGATGGAGCAAAAGTTATGGGGTAAAAAGTGTCAATTTTTTTCAGTTTGGGGGCATTTGTGACCTCTTTTGAGCTCCTGGGAATCCTGAATCCCAGTGAAAATGGACAAACAATGCAGTTTCACACCTTAAGACATGTATATTTGAATTCAGTACTATGGAAAACTACTATATAGACATACATATTAAGTTCTTCAGTAATATGAAAAGAGCTCCAAAAAGGCATGTTCTTTTATCCCGAAAAGTCCCAGAGGGATACAAACCAGAATTTTGCCAGGGTCACCCATACTGAATTTATATTAAGAACAATGGCCTCCACATTTTAGCCAAGTTTCAGGAAAATCTAATGGATGGATCAAACGTTATTGGGCAAAAAGAGTCACTTTTGGCCATTTTGGGATATTTTTTTACCTCTTTTGATCCCCTGAGGACGCCAAATTCCAGTGTAAATTGATAATGGTGCAGTTTCAGGCTTTAACACATATTTCAGTTGACCACTGTGAAAAACCACCATATAGTCAGACATATCAAGTTTTTGTTGAGAAATATGAAAAAAGAACCACAAAAAGTGGCGTTTTTATCACTGAAAGTCCCTGGGGACGCGAAACAATTTTGCACGGGTCACCAATACTGGATTTATATTAAGAAAAATGGGCTCCACATTTTGGCCAAGTTTCAAAAAAATCTAATGGATGGATCAAAAGTTATGGGGCAAAATGTGTAATTTTTTACTATTTTGGGGCATTTTTGACCACTTTTGAGCCCCTGGGGGCGCAATAGGAATTTTCGTTAAAAAATTTTTTACTGTGCACATCTATTTAATGAAATACAATTTGTGGCAAAATTTCAGGAAAAACTAATGGACGGTTATCTGGCAATATTCCGGACGCATAGATGCCACTGAATACATAGGTCCCTCTCAATTAATCAGGGGACACAAAAGCATTTCTTCTTTAACAGCTTTATAAGGATAGCTAGTTCTGACTGAAAAATTGTAAGCATAATGACTGGAAAGATGTTGGGACCAGTTGCCTTGCTGCTATTAATAAATATCACAAACTGTCTTAGTGTAATGTGTGCAAACAGGTAAATATAGGAAATTCCTTTACATTTTAACTTGTGATATCTCATTTAATTTAGAAATTGTTTTAGTAAATTTGGATGTCAACAAATTTTATTTTTGCTTTATAAATGTACAACTCTTCCTTATGTCATTAATATTTTTGCTTTTTAAGCTACTTAAAGATTAGCTCACTACTTTTTATGATGAGCAATTAATTTTTATGTGATAAAATATTAGTTCTTCAAATTTGTTGCACATGATAAAAACAGTCTCATCTTTAGAAAAAAAGACTTGTTTTTCACCCCCCCCCCAACAAAGTTTTTTTGTTTATTTAATAATTCTTAGGAACTATATATTCTATCAGGTATCAACTTGAACATGGAGTTTATTTTTTTTTTCTTTTAGGTACTAGGTACGTTTTATAAAAAAAAAAATTTTTTAAATAGTGTTGCCCAAGAATCTTTTGTTTTTGTTATTTACACATTTTTGTTTGATCTTTTAGTAAATTATTTTTTAAATTCCTATTTTAGTCACACAGACTCTTTGGCTTTCTGTAAGATGTTTTTTTGGAAAAGATGTGAAATAGGAGACAATTTGATCTAAGAATTATTGCTTTCATTATGATTAAATTTACTACACGATGGCATTACATTTCTAACTATTTTTCCTTGTTTAAAGTCTGAATTTCTAGTTATACATTTGTGAAATTTGGTGTATAGACCAACTGCACACAAGATGGTAATTTTTTTTAATTTTCAAGAAACTTTAAACAGCATAAATTTAATATCACTGTTCATGTTTGCAAAGATCTATGAGTCCACATTAAATACTTTTAGATAGTGAATCAAAATAAAATTTTGCTTGGCGATACCTATATCAAGGTTCTTGTCAGAAATCAACATTTTTTCTTAATTAAAACAAAATGAATTTGAACCAAAAAACTGAGAACTCACATCCAGGAGAGGAATTAGTAATTCAAGCAGAAATCTGGCTTTTCTGGATTAGAAAAAAAAAAAAAAAAAGCAGAATTCTGCTAAAAAGTGAAGACAGATCCCATTTTGCCCAGTGTGGTACTGCGGCATTTGGATACCATACCAGGTATTTCTATATCATGTAGAAGGAGAGTGTGCTGTGTGTCATACAAGCAGATTATATATTTTGTTTTCTTCCTGTGGAAGCCATCTATCTACCGACATGCTGGGGCATCACCCTCATTGTTACATGAACTCTCTTCACCATGTGTTAGCTAGCAGCTGGTATATGAGGGAGTTTGCTGCATCTGCTCTTACCCTACCTTCATGGAAATTGGGATCCTTGATAGCAGGATGTCAAGATGTTTCTTGAAGACATCTATGTCCACCTGATGTAGATCTCTGCTGGCAAGTTGAAGGGTTGAAGACCTTTGAACCTCATGTTTAGTGCCAATCCCTCCAAGATTTTCTATATGTATATCACTGTCTATCTTTCATCTTTGTTCTGAGAAATGGATTTTTAGCCTTGTCTAATAGCTTATGCCCATTATTT